>NW_027094952.1:0-42124 GCF_029207755.1 Chamaea fasciata | reverse complement strand
GACATCAGGCACCTGGGCAGCTGACTTTACTTACCCCTGGAAACAGGCCATCCTTTGTGCCCAACTCCCTCTGCCGGGAACCTGGGCTCGGCCACCTACAATCCCGAACGGAACAGGATTTCTTCCCGATGCAAGCTGCCACTAGCTGGAAGCCTGCCTTCCTATGGAGGGCCAAAGGCCTCCTACAAACTGACATCAGGCACTTGGGCAGCTGACTTTACTTTCCTCATGAAACAGGCCATCATTTGTGCCCAACTCCCTCTGCTGGGCACCTGGCCTCGACCACCTACAATCCCGAACGGAACAGCATTTCTTCCAGATGCAAGCTGCCACAAGCAGGAAGCCTGGCTTCTCCTGGATGGCCAAAGGCCTCCTACAAACTGACATCAGGCACCTGGGCAGCTGACTTTATTTACCCCTGGAAACAGCCCATCCTTTTTGCCCAACTCCCTCTGCCGGGCACCAGGCCTCGGCCACCTAAAATCCCGAACGGAACAGGATTTCTTCCAGATGCAAGCTGCCACAAGGAGGTTGCCTGGCTTCCCATGGAGGGCCAAAGGCCTCCTACAAACTGACATCAGGCACCTGGGCAGCTGACCTTACTTACCCCTGGAAACAGCCCATCCTTTGTGCCGAACTCCCTCTGCCAGGCACCCTGCTCAGGCCACCTACAATCCCGAACGGAACTGTATTTCTTCCAGATGCAAAATGCCACATGCAGGAAGCCTTGCTTCCCTTGGAGGGCCAAAGGCCTCCTACAAACTGACATCAGGCACCTGGGCAGGTGACTTTACTTACCCCTGATAACAGGCCATCCTTTGTGCCCAACGCCCTCTGCCGGGCACCAGGCCTCGGCCACCTACAATCCCGAACGGAATAGGATTTCTTCCAGATGCAAGCTGCCACAAGCAGGAAACCTGGCTTCCCTTGGAGGGCCAAAGGCCTCCTACAAACTGACATCAGGCACCTGGGCAGCTGACCTTACTTACCCCTGGAAACAGCCCATCCTTTGTGTCCATCTCCCTCAGCCGGGCACCCTGCTCCGGCCACCTACAATCCCGAACGGAACAGCATTTCTTCCAGATGCAAGCTGCCACAAGCAGGAAGCCTGGCTTCTCTTGGAGGGCTAAAGGCCTCCTACAAACTGACATCAGGCACCTGGGCAGCTGACTTTACTTACGCCGGGAAACAGGACATCTTTTGTGCCCAACTCCCCCTGCCGGGCACCTGGCCTCGGAAACCTACAATCCCGAACGGAACAGGAGTTCTTCCAGATGCAGGCTGCCACAAGCTGGAAACGTGGCTTCACTTGGTGGGCCAAAGGCCTCCTACAAACTGACATCAGGCACCTGGGGAGCTGACTTTACTTACCCCTGGAAACAGGCCATCCTTTGTGCCCAACTCCCTCTGCCGGGCAGCTGGCCTCGGCCACCTACAATCCCGAATGGAACAGGATTTCTTCCCGATGCAAGATGCCACTAGCTGGAATCCTGGCTTCCCATGGAGGACCAAAGGCCTCCTACAAACTGACATCAGGCACCTGGGCAGCTGACCTTACTTACCCCTGGAAACAGCCCATCCTTTGTGCCCAACTCCTCAGCCGGGCACCCTGCTCCAGCCATCTAAAATCCCAAACGGAATAGCATTTCTTCCAGATGCAAGCTGCCACAAGCAGGAAGCCTGGCTTCTCCTGGATGGCCAAAGGCCTCCTAGAAACTGACATCAGGCACCTGGGCAGCTGACTTTACTTACCCCTGGAAACAGCCCATCCTTTGTGCCCAACTCCCGCTGCCGGGCACCTGGCCTCGGCCACCTACAATCCCGAACGGAACCAGAGTTCTTCCAGATGCAAGCTGCCACAAACTGGAAACGTGGCTTCACTTGGAGGGTCAAAGGCCTCCTACACACTGACATCAGGCACCTGGGCAGCTGACTTTACTTACCCCTGGAAACAGGCCATCGTTTGTGCCCAACTCCCTCTGCCGGGCACCAGGCCTCGGCCACCTACAATCCCGAACGGAACAGGATTTCTTCCCGATGCAAGCTGCCACTAGCTGGAAGCCTGCCTTCCTATGGAGGGCCAAAGGCCTCCTACAAACTGACATCAGGCACTTGGGCAGCTGACTTTACTTTCCTCATGAAACAGGCCATCATTTGTGCCCAACTCCCTCTGCTGGGCACCTGGCCTCGACCACCTACAATCCCGAACGGAACAGCATTTCTTCCAGATGCAAGCTGCCACAAACTGGAAGCCTGGCTTCCCTTGGAGGGCTAAAGGCCTCCTACAAACTGACATGAGGCACCTGGGCAGCTGACTTTACTTACCCCTGGAAACAGCCCATCTATTGTGTCCAACTCCCTCAGCCAGGCACCCAGCTCCGGCCACCTACAATCCCGAACGGAACAGCATTTCTTCCAGATGCAAGCTGCCACAAACTGGAAACCTGGCTTCCCTTGGAGGCCAAAGGCCTCCTACAAACTGACATCAGGCACCTGGGCAGCTGACTTTACTTACCCCTGGAAACAGCCCATCTATTGTGTCCAACTCCCTCAGCCAGGCACCCAGCTCCGGCCACTTACAATCCCGAACGGAACAGGATTTCTTCCAGATTCAAGGTGCCACAAGCCGGAAGCCTGGCTTCCCATCGAGGGCCAAAGGCCTCCTACAAACTGAAATCAGGCACCTGGGCAGCTGACTTTACTTACCCCTGGAAACAGGCCATCCTTTGTGCCCAACTCCCTCTGCCGGGCACCTGGCCTCGGCCACCTACAATCCCGAACGGAACAGGATTTCTTTCAGATGCAAGCTGCCTTGAACAGGAAGACTAGCTTCCCTTGGAGGGCCAAAGGCCTCCTACAAACTGACATCAGGCACCTGGGCAGCTGACTTTACTTTCCTCATGAAACAGGCCATCCTTTGTGCCCAACTCCCTCTGCCGGGCACCAGGCCTCGGCCACCTACAATCCCAAAAGGAACAGGATTTCTTCCAGATGCAAGCTGTCTTGAACAGGAAGACTAGCTTCCCTTGGAGGGCTAAAGGCCTCCTACAAACTGACATCAGGCACCTGGGCAGCTGACTTTACTTTCCTCATGAAACAGGCCATCATTTGTGCCCAACTCCCCTCTGACGGGCACCAGGCCTCGGCCACCTACAATCCCGAACGGAACAGGATTTCTTCCAGATGCAAGCTGCCACAAGCAGGAAACCTGGCTTCCCATGGAGGGCCAAAGGCCTCCTACAAACTGACATCAGGCACCTGGGCAGCTGACCTTACTTACCCCTGGAAACAGCCCATCCTTTGTGCCGAACTCCCTCTGCCAGGCACCCTGCTCAGGCCACCTACAATCCCGAACGGAACTGCATTTCTTCCAGATGCAAAATGCCACATGCAGGAAGCCTGGCTTCCCTTGGAGGGCCAAAGGCCTCTAACAAACTGACATCAGGCACCTGGGCAGCTGACTTTACTTTCCTCATGAAACAGGCCATCATTTGTGCCCAACTCCCTCAGCTGGGCACCCAGCTCCGGCCACCTACAATCCCAAACGGAACAGGATTTCTTCCAGATGCAAGCTACCTTAAACAGGGAGACTAACTTCCCTTGGAGGGCCAAAGGCCTCCTAGAAACTAACATGAGGCACCTGGGCAGCTGACTTTACTTACCCCTAGAAAGAGGCCATCCTTTGTGCCCAACTCCGTCTGCCGGGCACCTCGCCTCGGCCACCTACAATCCCAAACGGAACAGGATTTCTTCCAGATGCAAGCTGCCACAAGCTGGAAACATGGCTTCCATGGAGGCCAAAGGCCTCCTACAAACTGACATCAGGCACCTGGGCAGCTGACTTTACTTACTTCTGGAAACAGGCCATCCTTTGTGCCCAACTCCCTCAGCTGGGCACCCAGCCCTAGCCACCTACAATCCCGAAGGGAACAGGATTTCTTCCAGATGCAAGCTGCCTTGAACAGGAAGACTAACTTCCCTTGGAGGGCCAAAGGCCTCCTACAAACTGACATGAGGCACCTGGGCAGCTGACTTTACTTACCCCTGGAAACAGGACATCCTTTCTGCCAAACTCCCTCTGCCGGGCACCTTGCCTCGGCCACCTACAATCCCGAACGGAACAGCATTTCTTCCAGATGCAAGCTGCCACCAGCTGGAAGACTAGCTTCCCATGGAGGGCCAAAGGCCTCCTACAAACTGACATCAGGCACCTGGGCAGCTGACTTTACTTACCCCTGGAAACAGGCCATCATTTGTGCCCAACTCCCTCAGGCGGGCAACTGGCCTCGGCCACCTACAATCCCGAACAGAACAGGATTTCTTCCAGATGCAAGCTGCCTGAACAGGAAGACTAGCTTCCCTTGGAGGGCCAAAGGCCTCCTACAAACTGACATCAGGCACCTGGGCAGCTGACTTTACTTACCCCTGGAAACAGGCCATCCTTTGTGCCCAACTCCCTCTGCCGGGCACCTCGCCTCGGCCAGCTACAATCCCAAACGGAACAGGATTTCTTCCAGATGCAAGCTGCCATAAGAAGGAAACCTGGCTTCCCCATGGAGGGCCAAATGCCTCCTACAAACTGACATCAGGCACCTGAGCAGCTGACTTTACTTACCCCAGGAAACAGCCCATCCTTTGTGTCCAACTCCCTCAGCCGGATACCCAGCTCCGGCCACCTACAATCCCGAACGGAACAGGATTTCTTCCAGATGCAAGCTGCCACAAGCAGGAAGCCTGGCTTCACTTGGAGGGCCAAAGGCCTCCTACAAACTGACATCAGGCACCTGGGCAGCTGACTTTACTTACCCCTGGAAACAGGCCATCCTTTGTGCCCAACTCCCTCTGCCGGGCACCTGGCTTTGGCCACCTACAATTCCGAACGAAACAGGATTTCTTCCAGATGCAAGCTGCCACAAACTGGAAGACTAGCTTCCCTTGGAGGGCCAAAGGCCTCCTACAAACTGACATTAGGCACCTGGGCAGCTGACTTTACTTCCCCCTGGAAACAGGCCATCCGTAGTGCCCAACTCCCTCTGATGGGCCCACAGCTTCTGGCACCTAAAATCTCGAACGGAACAGGATTACTTCCAGATGCAAGCTGCCACAGGCTGGAAACGTGGCTTCACTTGGAGGGCCAAAGGCCTCCTACAAACTGACATCAGGCACCTGGGCAGCTGACTTTACTTACCCCTGGAAACAGGCCATCCTTTGTGCCCAACCCCTCTGCCGGGCACCAGGCCTCGGCCACCTACAATCCCGAACGGAACAGGATTTCTTCCAGATGCAAGATGCCTTGAACAGTAAAACTTGCTTCCCTTGGAGGGCCAAAGGCCTTCTACAAACTGACATCAGGCACCTGGGCAGCTGACTTTGCTTTCCTCTGGAAACAGGCCATCCTTTGTGCCCAACTCCCTCTGCCGGGCACCTGGCCTCGGGCCACGTACAATCCCGAACAGAACAGGATTTCTTCCAGATGCAAGCTGCCACAGTCTGGAAACCTGGCTTCCCATGGAGGGCCAAAGGCCTCCTACAAACTGACATCAGGCACCTGAGCAGCTGACTTTACTTACCCCAGGAAACAGCCCATCCTTTGTGTCCAACTCCCTCAGCCGGATACCCAGCTCCGGCCACCTACAATCCCGAACGGAACAGCATTTCTTCCAGATGCAAGCTGCCACAAGCAGGAAGCCTGGCTTCCCATGGAGGGCCAAAGGCCTCCTACAAACTGACATCAGGCACCTGGGCAGCTGACTTTACTTACCCCTGGAAACAGGCCATCCTTTGTGCCCAACTCCCTCTGCCGGGCACCTGGCTTTGGCCACCTACAATTTCGAACGAAACAGGATTTCTTCCAGATGCAAGCTGCCACAAACTGGAAGACTAGCTTCCCTTGGAGGGCCAAAGGCCTCCTACGAACTGACATCAGGCACCTGGGCAGCTGACTTTACTTACCCCTGGAAACAGGCCATCCTTTGTGCCCAACTCCCTCTGATGGGCCCACAGCTTCTGGCACCTAAAATCTCGAACGGAACAGGATTACTTCCAGATGCAAGCTGCCACAAGCTGGAAACGTGGCTTCACTTGGAGGGCCAAAGGCGTCCTACAAACTGACATCAGGCACCTGGGCAGCTGACTTTACTTACCCCTGGAAACAGGCCATCCTTTGTGCCCAACCCCTCTGCCGGGCACCAGGCCTCGGCCACCTACAGTCCCGAACGGAACAGGATTTCTTCCAGATGCAAGCTGCCTTGAACAGGAAAACTTGCTTCCCTTGGAGGGCCAAAGGCCTTCTACAAACTGATATCAGGCACCTGGGCAGCTGACTTTACTTTCCTCTGGAAACAGGCTATCCTTTGTGCCCAACTCCCTCTGCCGGGCACCTGGCCTCGGGCCACCTACAATCCCGAACAGAACAGGATTTCTTCCAGATGCAAGCTGCCACAGTCTGGAAACCTGGCTTCCCATGGAGGGCCAAAGGCCTCCTACAAACTGACATCAGGCACCTGGGCAGCTGACTTTACTTACCCCTGGAAACAGGCCATCCTTTGTGCCCAACCCGCTCTGCCAGGCACCTGACCTCGACCACCTACAATCCCGAACGGAACAGGATTTGTTCCAGATGCAAGCTGCCATAAACTGGAAGCCTGGCTTCCCTTGCAGGGCCAAAGGCCTCCTACAAACTGACATCAGGCACCTGGGCAGCTGACTTTACTTACCCCTGGAAACAGGCCATCCTTTGTGCCCAACTCCCTCTGCCGGGCACAAGGCCTCAGCCACCTACTATCCCGAACGTAACAGGTTTAATTCCACATGCAAGCTGCCACCAGCTGGAAACGTGGCTTCCCATGGAGGACTAGTAGACACCTGAAAACTGACATCAGGCACCTGGGCAACTGACTTTACTTACCCCTGGAAACAGGCCATCCTTTGTGCCCAACTCCCTCTGCCGGGCACCTAGCCTCGGCCAACTACAATCCCGAACGGAACAGGATTTCTTCCAGATGCAAGCTGCCACAAGCTGGAAACGTGGCTTCACTTGGAGGACCAAAGGCCTCCTACAAACTGACATCAGGCATTTGGGCAGCTGACTTTACTTAGCCCTGGTAACAGCCCTTCCTTTGTGTCCAACTCCCTCAGCCGGGCACCCAACTCCGGCCACCTACAATCCCGAACGGAATAGGATTTCTTCCAGATGCAAGCTGCCACAAGCAAGAAGCCTGGCTTCCCATGGAGGGCCAAAGGCCTCCTACAAACTGACATCAGGCACCTGGGCAGCTGACTTTACTTACCCCTGGAAACAGGCCATCCTTTGTGCCCAACTCCCTCTGCCGGGCACCAGGCCTCGGCCACCTACAATCCCGAACGGAACAGCATTTCTTCCAGATGCAAGCTGCCACAAGCAGGAAACTTGGCTTGCCATGGAGGACCAATAGACACCTGAAAACTGACATCAGGCACCTGGGCAGCTGACTTTACTTACCCCTGGAAACAGGCCATCCTTTGTGCCCAACTCCCTCTGCCGGGCACCAGGCCTCGGCCACCTACAATCCCGAACGGAACATGATTTCTTCCAGATGCAAGATGCCTTGAACAGTAAAACTTGCTTCCCTTGGAGGGCCAAAGGCCTTCTACAAACTGACATCAGGCACCTGGGCAGCTGACTTTGCTTTCCTCTGGAAACAGGCCATCCTTTGTGCCCAACTCCCTCTGCCGGGCACCTGGCTTTGGCCACCTACAATTTCGAACGAAACAGGATTTCTTCCAGATGCAAGCTGCCACAAACTGGAAGACTAGCTTCCCTTGGAGGGCCAAAGGCCTCCTACGAACTGACATCAGGCACCTGGGCAGCTGACTTTACTTACCCCTGGAAACAGGCCATCCTTTGTGCCCAACTCCCTCTGATGGGCCCACAGCTTCTGGCACCTAAAATCTCGAACGGAACAGGATTACTTCCAGATGCAAGCTGCCACAAGCTGGAAACGTGGCTTCACTTGGAGGGCCAAAGGCGTCCTACAAACTGACATCAGGCACCTGGGCAGCTGACTTTACTTACCCCTGGAAACAGGCCATCCTTTGTGCCCAACCCCTCTGCCGGGCACCAGGCCTCGGCCACCTACAGTCCCGAACGGAACAGGATTTCTTCCAGATGCAAGCTGCCTTGAACAGGAAAACTTGATTCCCTTGGAGGGCCAAAGGCCTTCTACAAACTGATATCAGGCACCTGGGCAGCTGACTTTACTTTCCTCTGGAAACAGGCTATCCTTTGTGCCCAACTCCCTCTGCCGGGCACCTGGCCTCGGGCCACCTACAATCCCGAACAGAACAGGATTTCTTCCAGATGCAAGCTGCCACAGTCTGGAAACCTGGCTTCCCATGGAGGGCCAAAGGCCTCCTACAAACTGACATCAGGCACCTGGGCAGCTGACTTTACTTACCCCTGGAAACAGGCCATCCTTTGTGCCCAACCCGCTCTGCCAGGCACCTGACCTCGACCACCTACAATCCCGAACGGAACAGGATTTGTTCCAGATGCAAGCTGCCATAAACTGGAAGCCTGGCTTCCCTTGCAGGGCCAAAGGCCTCCTACAAACTGACATCAGGCACCTGGGCAGCTGACTTTACTTACCCCTGGAAACAGGCCATCCTTTGTGCCCAACTCCCTCTGCCGGGCACAAGGCCTCAGCCACCTACTATCCCGAACGTAACAGGTTTAATTCCACATGCAAGCTGCCACCAGCTGGAAACGTGGCTTCCCATGGAGGACTAGTAGACACCTGAAAACTGACATCAGGCACCTGGGCAACTGACTTTACTTACCCCTGGAAACAGGCCATCCTTTGTGCCCAACTCCCTCTGCCGGGCACCTAGCCTCGGCCAACTACAATCCCGAACGGAACAGGATTTCTTCCAGATGCAAGCTGCCACAAGCTGGAAACGTGGCTTCACTTGGAGGACCAAAGGCCTCCTACAAACTGACATCAGGCATTTGGGCAGCTGACTTTACTTAGCCCTGGTAACAGCCCTTCCTTTGTGTCCAACTCCCTCAGCCGGGCACCCAACTCCGGCCACCTACAATCCCGAACGGAATAGGATTTCTTCCAGATGCAAGCTGCCACAAGCAAGAAGCCTGGCTTCCCATGGAGGGTCAAAGGCCTCCTACAAACTGACATCAGGCACCTGGGCAGCTGACTTTACTTACCCCTGGAAACAGGCCATCCTTTGTGCCCAACTCCCTCTGCCGGGCACCAGGCCTCGGCCACCTACAATCCCGAACGGAACAGCATTTCTTCCAGATGCAAGCTGCCACAAGCAGGAAACTTGGCTTGCCATGGAGGACCAATAGACACCTGAAAACTGACATCAGGCACCTGGGCAGCTGACTTTACTTACCCCTGGAAAAAAGGCCATCCTTTGTGCCCAACTCCCTCTGCCGGGCACCAGGCCTCGGCCACCTACAATCCCGAACGGAACAGGATTTCTTCCAGATGCAAGATGCCTTGAACAGTAAAACTTGCTTCCCTTGGAGGGCCAAAGGCCTTCTACAAACTGACATCAGGCACCTGGGCAGCTGACTTTGCTTTCCTCTGGAAACAGGCCATCCTTTGTGCCCAACTCCCTCTGCTGGGCACCTGGCCTCGGGCCACCTACAATCCCGAACAGAACAGGATTTCTTCCAGATGCAAGCTGCCACAGTCTGGAAACCTGGCTTCCCATGGAGGGCCAAAGGCCTCCTACAAACTGACATCAGGCACCTGAGCAGCTGACTTTACTTACCCCAGGAAACAGCCCATCCTTTGTGTCCAACTCCCTCAGCCGGATACCCAGCTCCGGCCACCTACAATCCCGAACGGAACAGCATTTCTTCCAGATGCAAGCTGCCACAAGCAGGAAGCCTGGCTTCCCATGGAGGGCCAAAGGCCTCCTACAAACTGACATCAGGCACCTGGGCAGCTGACTTTACTTACCCCTGGAAACAGGCCATCCTTTGTGCCCAACTCCCTCTGATGGGCCCACAGCTTCTGGCACCTAAAATCTCGAACGGAACAGGATTACTTCCAGATGCAAGCTGCCACAAGCTGGAAACGTGGCTTCACTTGGAGGGCCAAAGGCGTCCTACAAACTGACATCAGGCACCTGGGCAGCTGACTTTACTTACCCCTGGAAACAGGCCATCCTTTGTGCCCAACCCCTCTGCCGGGCACCAGGCCTCGGCCACCTACAGTCCCGAACGGAACAGGATTTCTTCCAGATGCAAGCTGCCTTGAACAGGAAAACTTGCTTCCCTTGGAGGGCCAAAGGCCTTCTACAAACTGATATCAGGCACCTGGGCAGCTGACTTTACTTTCCTCTGGAAACAGGCTATCCTTTGTGCCCAACTCCCTCTGCCGGGCACCTGGCCTCGGGCCACCTACAATCCCGAACAGAACAGGATTTCTTCCAGATGCAAGCTGCCACAGTCTGGAAACCTGGCTTCCCATGGAGGGCCAAAGGCCTCCTACAAACTGACATCAGGCACCTGGGCAGCTGACTTTACTTACCCCTGGAAACAGGCCATCCTTTGTGCCCAACCCGCTCTGCCAGGCACCTGACCTCGACCACCTACAATCCCGAACGGAACAGGATTTGTTCCAGATGCAAGCTGCCATAAACTGGAAGCCTGGCTTCCCTTGCAGGGCCAAAGGCCTCCTACAAACTGACATCAGGCACCTGGGCAGCTGACTTTACTTACCCCTGGAAACAGGCCATCCTTTGTGCCCAACTCCCTCTGCCGGGCACAAGGCCTCAGCCACCTACTATCCCGAACGTAACAGGTTTAATTCCACATGCAAGCTGCCACCAGCTGGAAACGTGGCTTCCCATGGAGGACTAGTAGACACCTGAAAACTGACATCAGGCACCTGGGCAACTGACTTTACTTACCCCTGGAAACAGGCCATCCTTTGTGCCCAACTCCCTCTGCCGGGCACCTAGCCTCGGCCAACTACAATCCCGAACGGAACAGGATTTCTTCCAGATGCAAGCTGCCACAAGCTGGAAACGTGGCTTCACTTGGAGGACCAAAGGCCTCCTACAAACTGACATCAGGCATTTGGGCAGCTGACTTTACTTAGCCCTGGTAACAGCCCTTCCTTTGTGTCCAACTCCCTCAGCCGGGCACCCAACTCCGGCCACCTACAATCCCGAACGGAATAGGATTTCTTCCAGATGCAAGCTGCCACAAGCAAGAAGCCTGGCTTCCCATGGAGGGCCAAAGGCCTCCTACAAACTGACATCAGGCACCTGGGCAGCTGACTTTACTTACCCCTGGAAACAGGCCATCCTTTGTGCCCAACTCCCTCTGCCGGGCACCAGGCCTCGGCCACCTACAATCCCGAACGGAACAGCATTTCTTCCAGATGCAAGCTGCCACAAGCAGGAAACTTGGCTTGCCATGGAGGACCAATAGACACCTGAAAACTGACATCAGGCACCTGGGCAGCTGACTTTACTTCCCCCTGGAAACAGGCCATCCTTTGTGCCCAACTCCCTCTGCCGGGCACCAGGCCTCGGCCACCTACAATCCCGAACGGAACAGGATTTCTTCCAGATACAAGCTGCCGTGAACAGGAAGACTAGCTTCCCTTGGAGGGCCAAAGGCCTCCTACAAACTGACATCACGCACCTGGGCAGCTGACTTTACTTTCCTCATGAAACAGGCCATCCTTTGTGCCCAACTCCCTCTGCCGGGCACCTTGCCTCGGCCACCTACAATCCCGAACGGAACAGCATTTCTTCCAGATGCAAGCTGCCACCAGCTGGAAGACTAGCTTCCCATGGAGGGCCAAAGGCCTCCTACAAACTGACATCAGGCACCTGGGCAGCTGACTTTACTTACCCCTGGAAACAGGCCATCATTTGTGCCCAACTCCCTCAGGCGGGCAACTGGCCTCGGCCACCTACAATCCCGAACAGAACAGGATTTCTTCCAGATGCAAGCTGCCTTGAACAGGAAGACTAGCTTCCCTTGGAGGGCCAAAGGCCTCCTACAAACTGACATCAGGCACCTGGGCAGCTGACTTTACTTACCCCTGGAAACAGGCCATCCTTTGTGCCCAACTCCCTCTGCCGGGCACCTCGCCTCGGCCAGCTACAATCCCAAACGGAACAGGATTTCTTCCAGATGCAAGCTGCCATAAGAAGGAAACCTGGCTTCCCATGGAGGGCCAAATGCCTCCTACAAACTGACATCAGGCACCTGAGCAGCTGACTTTACTTACCCCAGGAAACAGCCCATCCTTTGTGTCCAACTCCCTCAGCCGGATACCCAGCTCCGGCCACCTACAATCCCGAACGGAACAGGATTTCTTCCAGATGCAAGCTGCCACAAGCAGGAAGCCTGGCTTCACTTGGAGGGCCAAAGGCCTCCTACAAACTGACATCAGGCACCTGGGCAGCTGACTTTACTTACCCCTGGAAACAGGCCATCCATTGTGCCCAACTCCCTCTGCCGGGCACCTGGCTTTGGCCACCTACAATTCCGAACGAAACAGGATTTCTTCCAGATGCAAGCTGCCACAAACTGGAAGACTAGCTTCCCTTGGAGGGCCAAAGGCCTCCTACAAACTGACATTAGGCACCTGGGCAGCTGACTTTACTTCCCCCTGGAAACAGGCCATCCGTAGTGCCCAACTCCCTCTGATGGGCCCACAGCTTCTGGCACCTAAAATCTCGAACGGAACAGGATTACTTCCAGATGCAAGCTGCCACAGGCTGGAAACGTGGCTTCACTTGGAGGGCCAAAGGCCTCCTACAAACTGACATCAGGCACCTGGGCAGCTGACTTTACTTACCCCTGGAAACAGGCCATCCTTTGTGCCCAACCCCTCTGCCGGGCACCAGGCCTCGGCCACCTACAATCCCGAACGGAACAGGATTTCTTCCAGATGCAAGATGCCTTGAACAGTAAAACTTGCTTCCCTTGGAGGGCCAAAGGCCTTCTACAAACTGACATCAGGCACCTGGGCAGCTGACTTTGCTTTCCTCTGGAAACAGGCCATCCTTTGTGCCCAACTCCCTCTGCCGGGCACCTGGCCTCGGGCCACCTACAATCCCGAACAGAACAGGATTTCTTCCAGATGCAAGCTGCCACAGTCTGGAAACCTGGCTTCCCATGGAGGGCCAAAGGCCTCCTACAAACTGACATCAGGCACCTGAGCAGCTGACTTTACTTACCCCTGGAAACAGCCCATCCTTTGTGTCCAACTCCCTCAGCCGGATACCCAGCTCCGGCCACCTACAATCCCGAACGGAACAGCATTTCTTCCAGATGCAAGCTGCCACAAGCAGGAAGCCTGGCTTCCCATGGAGGGCCAAAGGCCTCCTACAAACTGACATCAGGCACCTGGGCAGCTGACTTTACTTACCCCTGGAAACAGGCCATCCTTTGTGCCCAACTCCCTCTGCCGGGCACCTGGCTTTGGCCACCTACAATTTCGAACGAAACAGGATTTCTTCCAGATGCAAGCTGCCACAAACTGGAAGACTAGCTTCCCTTGGAGGGCCAAAGGCCTCCTACGAACTGACATCAGGCACCTGGGCAGCTGACTTTACTTACCCCTGGAAACAGGCCATCCTTTGTGCCCAACTTCCTCTGATGGGCCCACAGCTTCTGGCACCTAAAATCTCGAACGGAACAGGATTACTTCCAGATGCAAGCTGCCACAAGCTGGAAACGTGGCTTCACTTGGAGGGCCAAAGGCGTCCTACAAACTGACATCAGGCACCTGGGCAGCTGACTTTACTTACCCCTGGAAACAGGCCATCCTTTGTGCCCAACCCCTCTGCCGGGCACCAGGCCTCGGCCACCTACAGTCCCGAACGGAACAGGATTTCTTCCAGATGCAAGCTGCCTTGAACAGGAAAACTTGCTTCCCTTGGAGGGCCAAAGGCCTTCTACAAACTGATATCAGGCACCTGGGCAGCTGACTTTACTTTCCTCTGGAAACAGGCTATCCTTTGTGCCCAACTCCCTCTGCCGGGCACCTGGCCTCGGGCCACCTACAATCCCGAACAGAACAGGATTTCTTCCAGATGCAAGCTGCCACAGTCTGGAAACCTGGCTTCCCATGGAGGGCCAAAGGCCTCCTACAAACTGACATCAGGCACCTGGGCAGCTGACTTTACTTACCCCTGGAAACAGGCCATCCTTTGTGCCCAACCCGCTCTGCCAGGCACCTGACCTCGACCACCTACAATCCCGAACGGAACAGGATTTGTTCCAGATGCAAGCTGCCATAAACTGGAAGCCTGGCTTCCCTTGCAGGGCCAAAGGCCTCCTACAAACTGACATCAGGCACCTGGGCAGCTGACTTTACTTACCCCTGGAAACAGGCCATCCTTTGTGCCCAACTCCCTCTGCCGGGCACAAGGCCTCAGCCACCTACTATCCCGAACGTAACAGGTTTAATTCCACATGCAAGCTGCCACCAGCTGGAAACGTGGCTTCCCATGGAGGACTAGTAGACACCTGAAAACTGACATCAGGCACCTGGGCAACTGACTTTACTTACCCCTGGAAACAGGCCATCCTTTGTGCCCAACTCCCTCTGCCGGGCACCTAGCCTCGGCCAACTACAATCCCGAACGGAACAGGATTTCTTCCAGATGCAAGCTGCCACAAGCTGGAAACGTGGCTTCACTTGGAGGACCAAAGGCCTCCTACAAACTGACATCAGGCATTTGGGCAGCTGACTTTACTTAGCCCTGGTAACAGCCCTTCCTTTGTGTCCAACTCCCTCAGCCGGGCACCCAACTCCGGCCACCTACAATCCCGAACGGAATAGGATTTCTTCCAGATGCAAGCTGCCACAAGCAAGAAGCCTGGCTTCCCATGGAGGGCCAAAGGCCTCCTACAAACTGACATCAGGCACCTGGGCAGCTGACTTTACTTACCCCTGGAAACAGGCCATCCTTTGTGCCCAACTCCCTCTGCCGGGCACCAGGCCTCGGCCACCTACAATCCCGAACGGAACAGCATTTCTTCCAGATGCAAGCTGCCACAAGCAGGAAACTTGGCTTGCCATGGAGGACCAATAGACACCTGAAAACTGACATCAGGCACCTGGGCAGCTGACTTTACTTACCCCTGGAAACAGGCCATCCTTTGTGCCCAACTCCCTCTGCCGGGCACCAGGCCTCGGCCACCTACAATCCCGAACGGAACAGGATTTCTTCCAGATGCAAGATGCCTTGAACAGTAAAACTTGCTTCCCTTGGAGGGCCAAAGGCCTTCTACAAACTGACATCAGGCACCTGGGAAGCTGACTTTGCTTTCCTCTGGAAACAGGCCATCCTTTGTGCCCAACTCCCTCTGCCGGGCACCTGGCCTCGGGCCACCTACAATCCCGAACAGAACAGGATTTCTTCCAGATGCAAGCTGCCACAGTCTGGAAACCTGGCTTCCCATGGAGGGCCAAAGGCCTCCTACAAACTGACATCAGGCACCTGAGCAGCTGACTTTACTTACCCCAGGAAACAGCCCATCCTTTGTGTCCAACTCCCTCAGCCGGATACCCAGCTCCGGCCACCTACAATCCCGAACGGAACAGCATTTCTTCCAGATGCAAGCTGCCACAAGCAGGAAGCCTGGCTTCACTTGGAGGGCCAAAGGCCTCCTACAAACTGACATCAGGCACCTGGGCAGCTGAATTTACTTACCCCTGGAAACAGGCCATCCTTTGTGCCCAACTCCCTCTGCCGGGCACCTGGCTTTGTCCACCTACAATTTCGAACGAAACAGGATTTCTTCCAGATGCAAGCTGCCACAAACTGGAAGACTAGCTTCCCTTGGAGGGCCAAAGGCCTCCTACGAACTGACATCAGGCACCTGGGCAGCTGACTTTACTTACCCCTGGAAACAGGCCATCCTTTGTGCCCAACTCCCTCTGATGGGCCCACAGCTTCTGGCACCTAAAATCTCGAACGGAACAGGATTACTTCCAGATGCAAGCTGCCACAAGCTGGAAACGTGGCTTCACTTGGAGGGCCAAAGGCGTCCTACAAACTGACATCAGGCACCTGGGCAGCTGACTTTACTTACCCCTGGAAACAGGCCATCCTTTGTGCCCAACCCCTCTGCCGGGCACCAGGCCTCGGCCACCTACAGTCCCGAACGGAACAGGATTTCTTCCAGATGCAAGCTGCCTTGAACAGGAAAACTTGCTTCCCTTGGAGGGCCAAAGGCCTTCTACAAACTGATATCAGGCACCTGGGCAGCTGACTTTACTTTCCTCTGGAAACAGGCTATCCTTTGTGCCCAACTCCCTCTGCCGGGCACCTGGCCTCGGGCCACCTACAATCCCGAACAGAACAGGATTTCTTCCAGATGCAAGCTGCCACAGTCTGGAAACCTGGCTTCCCATGGAGGGCCAAAGGCCTCCTACAAACTGACATCAGGCACCTGGGCAGCTGACTTTACTTACCCCTGGAAACAGGCCATCCTTTGTGCCCAACCCGCTCTGCCAGGCACCTGACCTCGACCACCTACAATCCCGAACGGAACAGGATTTGTTCCAGATGCAAGCTGCCATAAACTGGAAGCCTGGCTTCCCTTGCAGGGCCAAAGGCCTCCTACAAACTGACATCAGGCACCTGGGCAGCTGACTTTACTTACCCCTGGAAACAGGCCATCCTTTGTGCCCAACTCCCTCTGCCGGGCACAAGGCCTCAGCCACCTACTATCCCGAACGTAACAGGTTTAATTCCACATGCAAGCTGCCACCAGCTGGAAACGTGGCTTCCCATGGAGGACTAGTAGACACCTGAAAACTGACATCAGGCACCTGGGCAACTGACTTTACTTACCCCTGGAAACAGGCCATCCTTTGTGCCCAACTCCCTCTGCCGGGCACCTAGCCTCGGCCAACTACAATCCCGAACGGAACAGGATTTCTTCCAGATGCAAGCTGCCACAAGCTGGAAACGTGGCTTCACTTGGAGGACCAAAGGCCTCCTACAAACTGACATCAGGCATTTGGGCAGCTGACTTTACTTAGCCCTGGTAACAGCCCTTCCTTTGTGTCCAACTCCCTCAGCCGGGCACCCAACTCCGGCCACCTACAATCCCGAACGGAATAGGATTTCTTCCAGATGCAAGCTGCCACAAGCAAGAAGCCTGGCTTCCCATGGAGGGCCAAAGGCCTCCTACAAACTGACATCAGGCACCTGGGCAGCTGACTTTACTTACCCCTGGAAACAGGCCATCCTTTGTGCCCAACTCCCTCTGCCGGGCACCAGGCCTCGGCCACCTACAATCCCGAACGGAACAGCATTTCTTCCAGATGCAAGCTGCCACAAGCAGGAAACTTGGCTGGCCATGGAGGACCAATAGACACCTGAAAACTGACATCAGGCACCTGGGCAGCTGACTTTACTTACCCCTGGAAACAGGCCATCCTTTGTGCCCAACTCCCTCTGCTGGGCACCAGGCCTCGGCCACCTACAATCCCGAACGGAACAGGATTTCTTCCAGATACAAGCTGCCGTGAACAGGAAGACTAGCTTCCCTTGGAGGGCCAAAGGCCTCCTACAAACTGACATCACGCACCTGGGCAGCTGACTTTACTTTCCTCATGAAACAGGCCATCATTTGTGCCCAACTCCCTCTGCCGGGCACCAGGCCTCGACCACCTACAATCCCGAACGGAACAGCATTTCTTCTAGATGCAAGCTGCCACAAGCAGGAAACCTGGCTTCCCTTCGAGGGCCAAAGGCCTCCTACAAACTGACATCAGGCACCTGGGCAGCTGACTGTACCTACCCCTGGAAACAGGCAATCCTTTGTGCCCAACTCCCTCTGCCGGGCACCCAGCTCCGTCCACCTACAATCCCGAACGGAACAGGAGTTCTTCCAGATGCAAGCTGCCACAAGCTTGAAACGTGTCTTCACTTGGAGGACCAAAGGCCTCCTACAAACTGACATCAGGCACCTGGGCAGCTGACTTTACTTACCCCTGGAAACAGGCCATCCTTTGTGCCGAACTCCCTCTGCCAGGCACCCTGCTCAGGCCACCTACAATCCCGAACGGAACTGCATTTCTTCCAGATGCAAAATGCCACATGCAGGAAGCCTGGCTTCCCTTGGAGGGCCAAAGGCCTCCTACAAACTGACATCAGGCACCTGGGCAGCTGACTTTACTTACCCCTGGAAACAGGCCATCCTTTGTGCCCAACTCCCTCTGCCGGGCAACTGGCCTCGGCCACCTACAATCCCGAACGGAATAGGATTTCTTCCAGATGCAAGCTGCCACAAGCAGGAAACCTGGCTTCCCATGGAGGGCCAAAGGCCTCCTACAAACTGACATCAGGCACCTGGGCAGCTGACCTTACTTACCCCTGGAAACAGCCCATCCTTTGTGTCCATCTCCCTCAGCCGGGCACCCTGCTCCGGCCACCTACAATCCCGAACGGAATAGCATTTCTTCCAGATGCAAGCTGCCACAAGCAGGAAGCCTGGCTTCTCCTGGATGGCCAAAGGCCTCCTACAAACTGACATCAGGCACCTGGGCAGCTGACTTTACTTACCCCTGGAAACAGGCCATCCTTTGTGCCCAACTCCCCCTGCCGGGCACCTGGCCTCGGCCACCTACAATCCCGAACGGAACAAGAGTTCTTCCAGATGCAAGCTGCCACAAGCTGGAAACGTGGCTTCACTTGGAGGGTCAAAGGCCTCCTACAAACTGACATCAGGCACCTGGGCAGCTGACTTTACTTACCCCTGGAAACAGGCCATCCTTTGTGCCCAACTCCCTCTGCCGGGCACCTGGGCTCGGCCACCTACAATCCCGAACGGAACAGGATTTCTTCCCGATGCAAGCTGCCACTAGCTGGAAGCCTGCCTTCCTATGGAGGGCCAAAGGCCTCCTACAAACTGACATCAGGCACTTGGGCAGCTGACTTTACTTTCCTCATGAAACAGGCCATCATTTGTGCCCAAATCCCTCTGCTGGGCACCTGGCCTCGACCACCTACAATCCCGAACGGAACAGCATTACTTCCAGATGCAATCTGCCACAAACTGGAAGCCTGGCTTCCCTTGGAGAGCCAAAGGCCTCCTACAAACTGACATCAGGCACCTGGGCAGCTGACTTTACTTACCCCTGGAAACAGCCCATCAATTGTGTCCAACTCCCTCAGCCAGGCACCCAGCTCCGGCCACCTACAATCCCGAACGGAACAGGATTTCTTCCAGATTCAAGGTGCCACAAGCAGGAAGCTTGGCTTCTCATGGAGGGCCAAAGGCCTCCTACAAACTGACATCAGGCACCTGGGCAGCTGACTTTACTTACCCCTGGAAACAGGCCATCCTTTGTGCCCAACTCCCTCTGCCGGGCACCTGGCCTCGGCCACCTACAATCCCGAACGGAACAGGATTTCTTTCAGATGCAAGCTGCCTTGAACAGGAAGACTAGCTTCCCTTGGAGGGCCAAAGGCCTCCTACAAACTGACATCAGGCACCTGGGCAGCTGACTTTACTTTCCTCATGAAACAGGCCATCCTTTGTGCCCAACTCCCTCTGCCGGGCACCAGGCCTCGGCCACCTACAATCCCAAACGGAACAGGATTTCTTCCAGATGCAAGCTGTCTTGAAAAGGAAGACTAGCTTCCCTTGGAGGGCTAAAGGCCTCCTACAAACTGACATCAGGCACCTGGGCAGCTGACTTTACTTTCCTCATGAAACAGGCCATCATTTGTGCCCAACTCCCTCTGCCGGGCACCAGGCCTCGGCCACCTACAATCCCGAACGGAACAGGATTTCTTCCAGATGCAAGCTGCCACAAGCAGGAAACCTGGCTTCCCATGGAGGGCCAAAGGCCTCCTACAAACTGACATCAGGCACCTGGGCAGCTGACCTTACTTACCCCTGGAAACAGCCCATCCTTTGTGCCCAACTCCCCCTGTCGGGCACCTGGCCTCGGCAATCTACAATCCCGAACGGAACAGGAGTTCTTCCAGATGCAAGCTGCCACAAGCAGGAAGCCTGGCTTCCCTCGGAGGGCCAAAGGCCTCCTACAAACTGACATCAGGCACCTGGGCAGCTGACTTTACTTACCCCTGGAAACAGGCCATCCTTTGTGCCCAACTCCCTCTGCCGGGCACCTGGCCTCGGCCACCTACAATCCCGAACGGAACAGCATTTCTTCCAGATGCAAGCTGCCACAAACTGGAAGACTACCTTCCCTTGGAGGGCCAAAAGCCGCCTACAAACTGACATCAGGCACCTGGGCAGCTGACTTTACTTACCCCTGGAAACAGGCCATCCTTTGTGTCCATCTCCCTCAGCCAGGCACCCAGCTCCGGCCACCTACAATCCCGAAGGAACAGCATTTCTTCCAGATGCAACCTGCCACAAGCAGGAAACCTGGCTTCCCATGGAGGGCCAAAGGCGTCTTACAAACTGACATCAGGCACCTTGGCGGCTGACTTTACTTACCCCTGGAAACAGCCCATCCTTTGTGTCCATCTCCCTCAGCCAGGCACCCAGCTCCGGCCACCTACAATCCAGAAGGAAAAGCATTTCTTCCAGATGCAACCTGCCACAAGCAGGAAACCTGGCTTCCCATGGAGGGCCAAAGGCGTCTTACAAACTGACATCAGGCACCTGAGCGGCTGACTTTACTTACCGCTGGAAACAGCCCATCCTTTGTGCCCAACTACTGCTGCCGGGCAACTGGGCTCGGCCACCTGCAATCCCGAACTAAACAGGATTTATACCAGATGCAAGCTGCCTTGAACAGAAAGACTTGCTTCTCTTGGAGGGCCAAAGGCCTCCTACAAACTGACATCAGGCACCTGGGCAGCTGACTTTAGTTTCCTCTGGAAACAGGCCATCCTTTGTGCCCAACTCCCTCTGCCAGGCACCTGGCCTCGGGCCACCTACAATTCCGAACGGAACAGGATTTCTTCCAGATGCAAGCTGCCACAAGCAGGAAACCTGGCTTCCCATGGAGGGCCAAAGGCCTCCTACAAACTGACATCAGGCACCTGGGCAGCTGACTTTACTTACCCCTGGAAACAGCCCATCTTTGTGCCCAACTCCCCCTGCCGGGCCCCCAGCTCTGGCCAGCTACAATCCCGAACGGAACAGGATTTCTTCCAGATGCAAGCAGCCACAAGAAGGAAACCTGGCTTCCCATGGAGGGCCAAATGCCTCCTACAAACTGACATCAGGCACCTGAGCAGCTGACTTTACTTACCCCTGGACACAACCCATCCTTTGTGTCCAACTCCCTCAGCCGGGCACCCAGCTCCGGCCACCTACAATCCCGAACGGAACAGGATTTCTTCCAGATGCTAGCTGCCACAAGCAGGAAGCCTGGCTTCACTTGGAGGGCCAAAGGCCTCCTACAAACTGACATCAGGCACCTGGGCAGCTGACTTTACTTACCCCTGGAAACAGGCCATCCTTTGTGCCCAACTCCCTCTGCCGGGCACCTGGCCTCGGCCACCTACAATCCCGAACCGAACAGGAATTCTTCCAGATGCAAGCTGCCACAAGCTGGAAACGTGGCTTCATTTGGAGGGCAAAAGGCCTCCTACAAACTGACATCAGGCACCTGGGCAGCTGACTTTACTTACCCCTGGAAACAGGCCATCCTTTGTGCCCAACTCCCTCTGCCGGGCACCAGGCCTCAGCCACCTACAATCCCGAACGTAACAGGATTAATTCCAGATGCAAGCTGCCACATGCTGGAAGCATGGCTTCCCATGGAAGACCAAAGGCCTCCTACAAACTGACATCAGGCACCTGGGCAGCTGACTTTACTTACCCATGGAAACAGGCCATCCTTTGTGCCCAACTCTCTCTGCCGGGCACCTGGCCTCGGCCACCTACAATCCCGAGTGAAACAGCATTTCTTCCAGATGCAAGCTGCCACAAGCTGGAAGACTAGCTTCCCTTGGAGGGCCAAAGGCCTCCTATAAACTGACATCAGGCACCTGGGCAGCTGACTTTACTTACCCCTGGAAACAGGCCATCCTTTGTGCCCAACTCTCTCAGCCAGGCAACTGGGCTCGGCCACCTACAATCCCGAAGGGAACAGGATTTCTTCCAGATGCAAGCGGCCTTGAACAGGAAGACTTGATTCCCTTGGAGGGCCAAAGGCCTTCTACAAACTGACATCAGGCACCTGGTCAGCTGACTTTACTTCCCCCTGGAAACAGGCCATCCTTTGTGCCCAACTCCCTCTGATGGGCCCACAGCTTCTGGCACCTAAAATCCCGAACGGAACAGGAGTTCTTCCAGATGCAAGCTGCCACAAGGTGGAAGCATGGCTTCCCATGGAGGACCAAAGGCCTCCTACAAACTGACATCAGGCACCAGGGCAGCTGACTTTACTTACCCCTGGAAACAGGACATGCTTTGTGCCCAACTCCCTCTGCCGGGCACCTGGCCTCGGCCACCTACAATCCCGAACGGAACAGCATTTCTTCCAGATGTAAGCTGCCACCAGCTGGAAGACGAGCTTCCCTTGGAGGGCCAAAAGCCTCCTACAAACTGACATCAGGCACCTGGGCAGCTGACTTTACTTACCCCTGGAAACAGGCCATCCTTTGTGCCCAACTCCCTCAGCCGGGCAACTGGCCTCGGCCACCTACAATCCCGAACGGAACAGGATTTCTTCCAGATGTAAGCTGCCTTAAACAGGAAGACTAGCTTCCCTTGGAGGGCCAAAGGCCTCCTAGAAACTGACATCAGGCACCTGGGCAGCTGACTTTACTTACCCCTGGAAACAGGACATCCTTTGTGCCCAACTCCCTCAGCTGGGCACCCAGCTCCGGCTACCTACAATCCCGAACGGAACAGGATTTCTTCCAGATGCAAGCTGCCACAAGCTGGAAGCCTGGCTTCCTTTGGAGGGCCAAAGGCCTCCTACAAACTGACATCAGGCACCTGGGCCGCTGACTTTACTTTACTCTGGAAACATGCCATCCTTTGTGCCCAACTCCCTCTCCCGGGCACCTGGCCTAGGGCCACCTACAATCCCGAACGGAACAGGATTTCTTCCAGATGCAAGCTGCCACAATCTGGAAACCTGGCTTCCCATGGAGGGCCAAAGGCCTCCTACAAACTGACATCAGGCACCTGGGCAGCTGACTTTACTTACCCCTGGAAACAGGCCATCCTTTTTTCCCAACTCCCTCTGCCGGGCACCTGACCTCGGCCACCTACAATTCCGAACGGAACAGCATTTCTTCCAGATGCAAGCTGCCACAAACTGGAAGACTAGCTTCCCTTGGAGGGCCAAAGGCCTCCTACAAACTGACATCAGGCACCTGGGCAGCTGACTTTACTTACCCCTGGAAACAGGCCATCCTTTGTGCCCAACTCCCTCTGCCGGGCACCCAGCTCCGTCCACCTACAATCCTGAACGGAACAGGATTTCTTCCAGATGCAAGCTGCCAGAAGCAAGAAGCCTGGCTTCACTTGGAGGGCCAAAGGACTCCTACAAACTGACATCAGGCACCTGGGCAGCTGACTTTACTTACCCCTGGAAACAGGCCATCCTTTGTGCCCAACTCCCTCTGCCGGGCACCTGGCCTCGACCACCTACAATCCTAAACGGAACAGGAGTTCTTCCAGATGCAAGCTGCCACAAGCTGGAAACGTGGCTTCACTTGGAGGGCCAAAGGCCTCCTACAAACTGACATCAGGCACCTGGGCAGCTGACTTTACTTACCCCTGGAAACAGGCCATCCTTTGTGCCCAACTCCTTCTGCCGGGCACCTGGCCTCGGCCACCTACAATCCCGAACGGAACAGGATTTCTTCCAGATGCAAGCTGCCGCAAACTGGAAGACGTGCTTCGTTTGGAGGGCCAAAGGTCACCTACAAACTGACATCAGGCACCTGGGCAGCTGACTTTACTTACTTCTGGAAACAGGCCATCCTTTGTGCCCAACTCCCTCAGGTGGGCACCCAGCTCCGGCCACCAACAATCCTGAAAGGAACAGGATTTCTTCCAGATGCAAGCTGCCGTAAACAGGAAGACTAGCTTCCCTTGGAGGGTCAAAGGCCTCCTACAAACTGACATGAGGCACCTGGGCAGCTGACTTTACTTACCCCTGGAAAAAGGCCATCATTTGTGCCCAACTCCCTCTGCCGGGCACCAGGCCTCGACCACCTACAATCTTGAACGGAACAGGATTTCTTCCAGATGCAAGCTTCCACAAGCAGGAAGCCTGGCTTCCCTTGGAGGGCCCAAGGCCTCCTACAAACAGACATTAGGCACCTGGGCAGCTGACTTTACTTACCCCTGGAAACAGGCCATCCTTTGTGCCCAACTCCTTCTGCCGGGCACCTGGCCTCGGCCACCTACAATCCCGAACGGAACAGGATTTCTTCCAGATGCAAGCTGCCGCAAACTGGAAGACGTGCTTCGTTTGGAGGGCCAAAGGTCACCTACAAACTGACATCAGGCACCTGGGCAGCTGACTTTACTTACTTCTGGAAACAGGCCATCCTTTGTGCCCAACTCCCTCAGGTGGGCACCCAGCTCCGGCCACCAATAATCCCGAACGGAACAGCATTTCTTCCAGATGCCAGCTGCCTTGAATAGGAAGACTTGCTTCCCTTGGAGGGCCAAAGGCCTCCTACAAACTGACATCAGGCACCTGGGCAGCTGACTTTACTTACCCCTGGAAACAGGCCATCCTTTGTGCCCAACTCCGTCTGCCGGGCACCTCGCCTCGGCCACCTAAAATCCCAAACGGAACAGCTATTCTTCCAGATGCAAGCTGCCACAAGAAGGAAACCTGGCTTCCCATGGAGGGCCAAATGCCTCCTACAAACTGACATCAGGCACCTGAGCAGCTGACTTTACTTACCCCTGGAAACAGGCCATCCTGTGTGCCCAACTCCCTCTGCCGGGCCCACAGCTTCTGCCACCTAAAATCCCGAACGGAACAGCATTTCTTCCAAATGCAAGCTGCCACAAGCTGGAAACGTCGCTTAACTTGGAGGGCCAAAGGCATCCTACAAACTGACATCAGGCACCTGGGCAGCTGACTTTACTTACCCCTGGAAACAACCCATCCTTTGTCCCCAACTCCCTCTGCCGGGCACCAGGCCTCGGTCACCTACAATCCCGAACGTAACAGGATTTCTTCCAGATGCAAGCTGCCACAAGGTGGAAGCATGGCTTCCCATGGAGGACCAAAGGCCTCCTACAAACTGACATCAGGCACCTGAGCAGCTGACTTTACTTACCCCTGGACACAGGCCATCCTTTGTGCCCAACTCCCTCTGCCGGGCACCAGGCCTCGGCCACCTACAATCCCGAATGGAACAGCATTTCTTCCAGATGCAAGCTGCCACAAGCAGGAAACCTGGCTTCCCATGGAGGGCCAAAGACCTCCTACAAACTGACATCAGGCACCTGGGCAGCTGACTGTACTTACCCCTGGAAACAGGCCATCCTTTGTGCCCAACTCCCTCTGCCGGGCAGCCAGCTCCGTCCACGTACAATCCCAAACGGAACAGGATTTCTTCCAGATGCAAGCTGCCACAAGCAAGAAGCCTGGCTTTCCTTGGAGGGCCAAAGGACTCCTACAAACTGACATCAGGCACCTGGGCAGCTGACTTTACTTACCCCTGGAAACAGGCCATTTTTTGTGCCCAACTCCCTCTGCCGGGCACCTGGCCTCGACCACCTACAATCCTAAACGGAACAGGAGTTCTTCCAGATGCAAGCTGCCACAAGCTGGAAACGTGGCTTCACTTGGAGGGCCAAAGGCCTCCTACAAACTGACATCAGGCACCTGGGCAGCTGACTTTAATTACCCCTGGAAACAGGCCATCCTTTGTGGCCAACTCCCTCTGCCGGGCACCTCGCCTCGGCCAGCTACAATCCCAAAGAGAACAGGATTTCTTCCAGATGCAAGCTGCCATAAGAAGGAAACCTGGCTTCCCATGGAGGGCCAAATGCCTCCTACAAACTGACATCAGGCACCTGAGCAGCTGACTTTACTTACCCCAGGAAACAGCCCATCCTTTGTGTCCAACTCCCTCAGCCGGATACCCAGCTCCGGCCACCTACAATCCCGAACGGAACAGGATTTCTTCCAGATGCAAGCTGCCACAAGCAGGAAGCCTGGCTTCCCATGGAGGGCCTAAGACCTCCTAAAAACTGACATCAGGCACCTGGGCAGCTGACTTTACTTACCCCTGGAAACAGGCCATCCTTTGTGCCCAACTCCCTCTGCCGGGCACCTGGCTTTGGCCACCTACAATTCCGAACGAAACAGGATTTCTTCCAGATGCAAGCTGCCACAAACTGGAAGACTAGCTTCCCTTGGAGGGCCAAAGGCCTCCTACAAACTGACATCAGGCACCTGGGCAGCTGACTTTACTTACCCCTGGAAACAGGCCATCCTTTGTGCCCAACTCCCTCTGATGGGCCCACAGCTTCTGGCACCTAAAATCTCGAACGGAACAGGATTACTTCCAGGTGCAAGCTGCCACAACCTGGAAACGTGGCTTCACTTGGAGGGCCAAAGGCGTCCTACAAACTGACATCAGGCACCTGGGCAGCTGACTTTACTTACCCCTGGAAACAGGCCATCCTTTGTGCCCAACCCCTCTGCCGGGCACCAGGCCTCGTCCACCTACAATCCCGAACGGAACAGGATTTCTTCCAGATGGAAGCTGCCTTGAACAGGAAAACTTGCTTCCCTTGGAGGGCCAAAGGCCTCCTACAAACTGACATCAGGCACCTAGGCAGCTGACTTTACTTTCCTCTGGAAACAGGCCATCCTTTGTGCCCAACTCCCTCTGCCGCTCACCTGGCCTCGGGTCACCTACAATCCCGAACAGAACAGGATTTCTTCCAGATGCAAGCTGCCACAGTCTGGAAACCTGGCTTCCCATGGAGGGCCAAAGGCCTCCTACAAACTGACATCAGGCACCTGGGCAGCTGACTTTACTTACCCCTGGAAACAGGCCATCCTTTGTGCCCAACTCCCTCTGCCGGGCACCTGACCTCGGCCACCTACAATTCCGAACGGAACAGCATTTCTTCCAGATGCAAGCTGCCACAAACTGGAAGACTAGCTTCCCTTGGAGGGCCAAAGGCCTCCTACAAACTGACATCAGGCACCTGGGCAGCTGACTTTACTTACCCGTGGATACAGGCCATCCTTTGTGCCCAACTCCCTCTGCCGGGCCCACAGCTTCTGCCACCTAAAATCCCGAACGGAACAGGATTTCTTCCAGATGCAAGCTGCCACGGGCTGGAAACGTCGCTTTACTTGGAGGGACAAAGGCCTCCTACAAACTGACATCAGGCACCTGGGCAGCTGACTTTACTTACCCCTGGAAACAGGCCATCCTTTGTGCCCAACCCCCTCGGCTGGGCACCAGGCCTCGGCCACCTACAATCCCGAACGGAACAGGATTTCTTCCCGATGCAAGCTGCCACTAGCTGGAAACCTGGCTTCCCATGGAGGACCAAAGGCCTCCTACAAACTGACATCAGGCACTTCGACAGCTGACTTTACTTTCCTCATGAAACAGGCCATCATTTGTGCCCAACTCCCTCTGCTGGGCACCTGGCCTCGGCCACCTACAATCCCGAACGGAACAGCATTTCTTCCAGATGCAAGCTGCCACAAGCTGGAAACGTGGCTTCACTTAGAGGACCAAAGGCCTCCTACAAACTGACATCAGGCACCTGGGCAGCTGACTTTACTTGCCCCTGGAAACAGCCCTTCCTTTGTGTCCAACTCCCTCAGCCGGGCACCAAACTCCGGCCACCTACAATCCCGAACGGAACAGCATTTCTTCCAGATGCAAGCTGCCACCAGCTGGAAGCATGGCTTCCCATGGAGGGCCAAAGGCCTCCTACAAACTGACATCAGGCACCTGGGTAGCTGACTTTACTTATCTTTCGAAACAGGACATCCTTTGTGCCCAACTCCCACTCTCGGGCAACTGGCCTCGGCCACCTACAATCCCGAACGGAACAGGATTTCTTCCAGATGCAAGCTGCCACAAACTGGAAACCCGGCATCCCTTGGAGGGCCAAAGGCCTCCTACAAACTGACATCAGGCACCTGGGCAGCTGACATTACTTATCCCTGGAAACAGGCCATCCTTTGTGCCTAACTCCCTCAGCCGGGCAACTGGCCTCGGCCACCTACAATCCCGAACGGAACAGGATTTCTTCCAGATGCAAGCTGCCACAAGCTGGAAACCTGGCTTCCCATGGAGGACCAAAGGCCTCCTACAAACTGACATCAGGCACCTGGGAAGCTGACTTTACTTACCCCTGGAAACAGCCCATCCTTTGTGCCCAACTCCCTCTGCCGTGCACCAGGCCTCAGCCACCTACAATCCCGAACGTAACAGGATTAATTCCAGATGCAAGCTGCCACATGCTGGAAGCATGGCTTCCATGGAGGACCAAAGGCCTCCTACAAACTGACATCAGGCACCTGGGCAGCTGACTTTACTTACCCCTGGAAACAGGTCATCCTTTGTTCACAACTCCCCCAGCCGGGCACCTTGCTCTGGCCACCTACAACCCCGAACGAAACAGGATTTCTTCCAGATGCAAGCTGCCACAAGCAGGAAGCCTGGCTTTCCATGGAGGGCCAAAGGCCTCCTACAAACTGACATCAGGCACCTGGGCAGCTGACTTTACTTGCCCCTGGAAACAGGCCATCCTTTGTGCCCAACTCCCTCTGCCGGGCATCTGGCCTCGCCCACCTACAATCCCGAACGGAACAGGATTTCTTCCAGATGCTAGCTGCCACAAACTGGATGACTAGCTTCCCTTGAAGGGCCAAAGGCCTCCTACAAACTGACATCAGGCACCTGGGCAGCTGACTTTACTTACCCCTGGAAACAGGCCATCCTTTGTGCCCAACTCCCTCTGCCGGGCACCAGGCCTCAGCCACCTACAATCCCGAACGTAGCAGGATTAATTCCAGATGCAAGCTGCCACAAGCTGGAAACGTGGCTTCCCATGGAGGACCAATAGACACCTGAAAACTGACATCAGGCACCTGGGCAGCTGACTTTACTTACCCCTGGAAACAGGCCATCCTTTGTGCCCAACTCTCTCAGCCAGGCAACTGGGCTCGGCCACCTACAATCCCGAAGGGAACAGGATTTCTTCCAGATGCAAGCGGCCTTGAACGGGAAGACTTGATTCCCTTGGAGGGCCAAAGGCCTCCTACAACCTGACATCAGGCACCTCGGCAGCTGACTTTACTTCCCCCTGGAAACAGGCCATCCTTTGTGCCCAACTCCCTCTGATGGGCCCACAGCTTCTGGCACCTAAAATCCCGAACGGAACTGCATTTCTTCCAGATGCAAGCTGCCACAAGCTGGAAACGTGGCTTCACTTGGAGGGCCAAAGGGGTCCTACAAACTGACATCAGGCACCTGGGCAGCTGACTTTACTTACCCCTGGAAACAGGCCATCCTTTGTGCCCAACCCCTCTGCCGGGCACCAGGCCTCGGACACCTACAATCCCGAACGGAACAGGATTTCTTCCAGATGCAAGCTGCCACAAGCAGGAAACCTGCCTTCCCATGGAGGACCAAAGGCCTCCTACAAACTGACATCAGGAACCTGGGCAGCTGACTTTACTTACCCCTGGAAACAGGACATCATTGTGCCCAACTCCCTCTGCCGGGCCCCTGGCCTCGGCCACCTACAATCCCGAACGGAACAGCATTTCTTCCAGACGCAAGCTGACACCAGCTGGAAGACTAGCTTCCCTTGGAGGGCCAAAAGCCTCCTACAAACTGACATCAGGCACCTGGGCAGCTGACTTTACTTACCCCCTGGAAACAGGCCATCCTTTGTGCCCAACTCCCTCAGCCGGGCAACTGGCCTCGGCCACCTACAATCCCGAACGGAACAGGATTTCTTCCAGATGCAAGCTGCCTTGAACAGGAAGACTAGCTTCCCTTGGAGGGCCAAAGGCCTCCTACAAACTGACATCAGGCACCTGGGCAGCTGACTTTACTTACCCCTGGAAACAGGCCATCCTTTGTGCCCAACTCCCTCTGCCGGGCCCACAGCTTCTGCCACTTAAAATCCCGAACGGAACAGGATTTCTTCCAGATGCAAGCTGCCACAGGCTGGAAACGTCGCTTTACTTGGATGGCCAAAGGCCTCCTACAAACTGACATCAGGCACCTGGGCAGCTGACTTTACTTACCCCTGGAAAAGGCCATCCTTTGTGCCCAACTCCCTCTGCCGGGCACCTGGCCTCGGGCCACCTACAATCCCGAACGGAACAGGATTTCTTCCAGATGCAAGCTCCCACAAGCATGGCTTTCCATGGAGGACCAAAGGCCTCCTACAAACTGACATCAGGCACCTGGGCAGCTGACTTTACTTTCCTCATGAAACAGGCCATCCTTTGTGCCCAACTCCGTCTGCCGGGCACCTGACCTCGGCCACCTACAATCCCGAATGGAACAGGATTTGTTCCAGATGCAAGCTGCCATAAACTGGAAGCCTGGTTTCCCTTGCAGGGCCAAAGGCCTCCTACAAACTGACATCAGGCACCTGGGCAGCTGACTTTACTTACCCCTGGAAACAGGCCATCCTTTGTGCCCAACTCCCTCTGCTGGGCACGAGGCCTCAGCCACCTACATTCCCAAACGTAACAGGATTAATTCCACATGCAAGCTGCCACCAGCTGGAAACGTGACTTCCCATGGAGGACCAATAGACACCTGAAAACTGACATCAGGCACCTGGGCAACTGACTTTACTTACCCCTGGAAACAGGCCATCCTTTGTGCCCAACTCCATCTGCCGGGCACCTGGCCTCGGCCACCTACAATCCCGAACCGAACAGGAATTCTTCCAGATGCAAGCTGCCACAAGCTGGAAACGTGGCTTCACTTGGAGGACCAAAGGCCTCCTACAAACTGACATCAGGCACCTGGGCAGCTGACTTTACTTAGCCCTGGTAACAGCCCTTCCTTTGTGTCCAACTCCCTCAGCCAGGCACCCAACTCCGGCCACCTACAATCCCGAACGGAATAGGATTTCTTCCAGATGCAAGCTGCCACAAGCAGGAAGCCTGGCTTCCCATGGAGGGCCAAAGGCCTCCTACAAACTGACATCAGGCACCTGGGCAGCTGACTTTACTTACCCCTGGAAAGAGGACATCGTTTGTGCCCAACTCCCTCTGCAGGGCACCAGGCCACGGCCACCTACAATCCCGAACGGAACAGCATTTCTTCCAGATGCAAGCTGCCACAAGCAGGAAACTTGGCTTCCCTTGGAGGGCCAAAGGCCTCCTACAAACTGACATCAGGCACCTGGGCAGCTGACTTTACTTACCGCTGGAAACAGGCCATCCTTTGTGCCCAACTCCCTCAGCCGGATACCCAGCTCCGGCCACCTACAATCCCGAACGGAACAGCATTTCTTCCAGATGCAAGCTGCCATAAGCAGGAAGCCTGGCTTCCCATGGAGGGCCAAAGGCCTCCTAAAAACTCACATCAGGCACCTGGGCAGCTGACTTTACTTTCCTCATGAAACAGGCCATCATTTGTGCCCAACTCCCTCTGCCGGGCACCAGGCTTCGGCCACCTACAATCTCGAACGGAACAGGATTTCTTCCAGATGCAAGCTGCCACAATCAGGAAGCCTGACTTCCCATGGAGGGCCAAAGGCCTCCTAAAAACTGACATCAGGCACCTGGGCAGCTGACTTTACTTACTTCTGGAAACAGGAGATCCTTTGTGCCCAACTCTCTCATCCGCGCAACTGGGCTAGGCCACCTACAGTCCCGAACGGAACAGCATTTCTTCCAGATGCAAGCTGCCTTGAACAGGAAGACTTGCTTCTCTTGGAGGTCCAAAGGCCTCCTACAAACTGACATCAGGCACCTGGGCAGCTGACTTTACTTACCCCTGGAAACAGGCCATCCTTTGTGACCAACTCCCTCTGCCCGTCCCACACCTTCTGCCACCTACAATCCCGAACGGAACAGGATTTCGTCCAGATGCAAGCTGCCACAAGCTGGAAGCGTGGCTTCCCATACAGGGCCAAAGGCCTCCTACAAACTGACATCAGGCACCTGGGCAGCTGACTTTACTTACCTCTGGAAACAGGCCATCCTTTGTGCCCAACTCCGTCTGCCGGGCACCAGGCCTCGGCCACCAACAATGCCAAACGGAACAGGATTTCTTCCAGATGCAAGCTGCCACAAGCTGGAAACGTCTCTTCACTTGGAGGGCCAAAGGCCTCCTACAAACTGACATCAGGCACCTGGGCAGCTGACTTTACTTCCCCCTGGAAACAGGCCATCCTTTGTGCCCAACTCCCTCTGATGGGCCCACAGCTTCTGGCACCTAAAATCCCGAACGGAACTGCATTTCTTCCAGATGCAAGCTGCCACAAGCTGGAAACGTGGCTTCACTTGGAGGGCCAAAGGGGTCCTACAAACTGACATCAGGCACCTGGGCAGCTGACTTTACTTACCCCTGGAAACAGGCCATCCTTTGTGCCCAACTCCCTCAGCCGGGCAACTGGCCTCGGCCACCTACAATCCCGAACGGAACAGGATTTCTTCCAGATGCAAGCTGCCTTGAACAGGAAGACTAGCTTCCCTTGGAGGGCCAAAGGCCTCCTACAAACTGACATCAGGCACCTGGGCAGCTGACTTTACTTACCCCTGGAAACAGGCCATCCTTTGTGCCCAACTCCCTCTGCCGGGCACCAGGCCATGGCCACCTACAATCCCGAACGGAACAGGATTTCTTCCAGATGCAAGCTACCTTGAACAGGAAAACTCGCTTCCCTTGGAGGGCCAAAGGCCTCCTACAAACTGACATCAGGCACCTGGGCCGCTGACTTTACTTTACTCTGGAAACATGCCATCCTTTGTGCCCAACTCCCTCTGCCGGGCACCTGGCCTCGGGCCACCTACAATCCCGAACGGAACAGGATTTCTTCCAGATGCAAGCTGCCACAATCTGGAAACCTGGCTTCCCATGGAGGGCCAAAGGCCTCCTACAAACTGACATCAGGCACCTGGGCAGCTGACTTTACTTACCCCTGGAAACAGGCCATCCTTTTTTCCCAACTCTCTCTGCCGGGCACCTGACCTCGGCCACCTACAATTCCGAACGGAACAGCATTTCTTCCAGATGCAAGCTGCCACAAACTGGAAGACTAGCTTCCCTTGGAGGGCCAAAGGCCTCCTACAAACTGACATGAGGCACCTGGGAAGCTGACTTTACTTACCCCTGGAAACAGGCCATCCTTTGTGCCCAACCCCCTCTGCCGGGCACCAGGCCTCGGCCACCTACAATCCCGAACGGAACAGGATTTCTTCCAGATGCAAGCTGTCACAAGCTGAAAGCATGGCTTCCCATGGAGGACAACAGGCCTCCTACAAACTGACATCAGGCACCTGGGCAGCTGACTTTACTTTCCGCATGAAACAGGCCATCATTTGTGCCCAACTCCCTCTGCCGGGCACCTGGCCTCGGCCACCTACAATCCCGAACGGAACAGGATTTGTTCCAGATGCAAGCTGCCATAAACTGGAAGCCTGGCTTCCTTTGCAGGGGCAAAGGCCTCCTACAAACTGACATCAGGCACCTGGGCAGCTGACTTTACTTACCCCTGGAAACAGGCCATCCTTTGTGCCCAACTCCCTCTGCCGGGCACCTGGCCTCGGCCACCTACAATCCCGAACGGAACAGGAGTTCTTCCAGATGCAAGCTGTCACAAGCAGTAAACGTGGCTTCACTTGGAGGGCCAAAGGCCTCCTACAAACTGACATCAGGCACCTGAGCAGCTGACTTTACTTACCCCTGGAAACAACCCATCCTTTGTGTCCAACTCCCTCAGCCGGGCACCCAGCTCCGGCCACCTACAATCCCGAACGGAACAGGATTTCTTCCAGTTGCTAGCTGCCACAAGCAGGAAGCCTGGCTTCACTTAGAGGGCCAAATGTGTCCTACAAACTGACATCAGGCACCTGAGCAGCTGACTTTACTTACCCCTGGAAACAGGCCATCCTTTGTGCCCAACTCCCTCAGCCGGGCACCCAACTCCGGCCACCTACAATCCCGAACGGAACAGCATTTCTTCCCGATGCAACCTGCCACAAACTGGAAGACTTGCTTCCGTTGGAGGGCCAAAGGTCACCTACAATCTGACATCAGACACCTGGGCCGCTGACTTTACTTACCCCTGGAAACAGGCCATCCTTTGTGCCCAACTCCCTCTGATGGGCCCACAGCTTCTGGCACCTAAAATCTCGAACGGAACAGGATTACTTCCAGATGCAAGCTGCCACAGGCTGGAAACGTGGCATCACTTGGAGGGCCAACGGCGTCCTACAAACTGACATCAGGCACCTGGGCAGCTGACTTTACTTACCCCTGGAAACAGGCCATCCTTTGTGCCCAACCCCTCTGCCGGGCACCAGGCCTCGGCCACCTACAATCCCGAACGGAACAGGATTTCTTCCAGATGCAAGCTACCTTGAACAGGAAAACTTGCTTCCCTTGGAGGGCCAAAGGCCTCCTACAAACTGACATCAGGCACCTGGGCAGCTGACTTTGCTTTCCTCTGGAAACAGGCCATCCTTTGTGCCCAACTCCCTCTGCCGGGCACCTGGCCTCGGGCCACCTACAATCCCGAACAGAACAGGATTTCTTCCAGATGCAAGCTGCCACAGTTTGGAAACCTGGCTTCCCATGGAGGGCCAAAGGCCTCCTACAAACTGACATCAGGCACCTGAGCAGCTGACTTTACTTACCCCAGGAAACAGCCCATCCTTTGTGTCCAACTCCCTCAGCCGGATACCCAGCTCCGGCCACCTACAATCCCGAACGGAACAGGATTTCTTCCAGATGCAAGCTGCCACAAGCAGGAAGCCTGGCTTCCCATGGAGGGCCAAAGGCCTCCTACAAACTGACATCAGGCACCTGGGCAGCTGACTTTACTTACCCCTGGAAACAGGCCATCCTTTGTGCCCAACTCCCTCAGCCGGGCAACTGGCCTCGGCCACCTACAATCCCGAACGGAACAGGATTTCTTCCAGATGCAAGCTGCCTTGAACAGGAAGACTAGCTTCCCTTGGAGGGCCAAAGGCCTCCTACAAACTGACATCAGGCACCTGGGCAGCTGACTTTACTTACCCCTGGAAACAGGCCATCCTTTGTGCCCAACTCCCTCTGCCGGGCCCACAGCTTCTGCCACCTAAAATCCCGAACGGAACAGGATTTCTTCCAGATGCAAGCTGCCACAGGCTGGAAACGTCGCTTTACTTGGATGGCCAAAGGCCTCCTACAAACTGACATCAGGCACCTGGGCAGCTGACTTTACTTACCCCTGGAAAAGGCCATCCTTTGTGCCCAACTCCCTCTGCCGGGCACCTGGCCTCGGGCCACCTACAATCCCGAACGGAACAGGATTTCTTCCAGATGCAAGCTGCCACAAGCATGGCTTTCCATGGAGGACCAAAGGCCTCCTACAAACTGACATCAGGCACCTGGGCAGCTGACTTTACTTTCCTCATGAAACAGGCCATCCTTTGTGCCCAACTCCGTCTGCCGGGCACCTGACCTCGGCCACCTACAATCCCGAATGGAACAGGATTTGTTCCAGATGCAAGCTGCCATAAACTGGAAGCCTGGTTTCCCTTGCAGGGCCAAAGGCCTCCTACAAACTGACATCAGGCACCTGGGCAGCTGACTTTACTTACCCCTGGAAACAGGCCATCCTTTGTGCCCAACTCCCTCTGCTGGGCACGAGGCCTCAGCCACCTACATTCCCAAACGTAACAGGATTAATTCCACATGCAAGCTGCCACCAGCTGGAAACGTGGCTTCCCATGGAGGACCAATAGACACCTGAAAACTGACATCAGGCACCTGGGCAACTGACTTTACTTACCCCTGGAAACAGGCCATCCTTTGTGCCCAACTCCATCTGCCGGGCACCTGGCCTCGGCCAGCTACAATCCCGAACCGAACAGGAATTCTTCCAGATGCAAGCTGCCACAAGCTGGAAACGTGGCTTCACTTGGAGGACCAAAGGCCTCCTACAAACTGACATCAGGCACCTGGGCAGCTGACTTTACTTAGCCCTGGTAACAGCCCTTCCTTTGTGTCCAACTCCCTCAGCCAGGCACCCAACTCCGGCCACCTACAATCCCGAACGGAATAGGATTTCTTCCAGATGCAAGCTGCCACAAGCAGGAAGCCTGGCTTCCCATGGAGGGCCAAAGGCCTCCTACAAACTGACATCAGGCACCTGGGCAGCTGACTTTACTTACCCCTGGAAACAGGACATCGTTTGTGCCCAACTCCCTCTGCAGGGCACCAGGCCACGGCCACCTACAATCCCGAACGGAACAGCATTTCTTCCAGATGCAAGCTGCCACAAGCAGGAAACTTGGCTTCCCTTGGAGGGCCAAAGGCCTCCTACAAACTGACATCAGGCACCTGGGCAGCTGACTTTACTTACCGCTGGAAACAGGCCATCCTTTGTGCCCAACTCCCTCAGCCGGATACCCAGCTCCGGCCACCTACAATCCCGAACGGAACAGCATTTCTTCCAGATGCAAGCTGCCATAAGCAGGAAGCCTGGCTTCCCATGGAGGGCCAAAGGCCTCCTAAAAACTCACATCAGGCACCTGGGCAGCTGACTTTACTTTCCTCATGAAACAGGCCATCATTTGTGCCCAACTCCCTCTGCCGGGCACCAGGCTTCGGCCACCTACAATCTCGAACGGAACAGGATTTCTTCCAGATGCAAGCTGCCACAATCAGGAAGCCTGACTTCCCATGGAGGGCCAAAGGCCTCCTACAAACTGACATCAGGCACCTGGGCAGCTGACTTTACTTACTTCTGGAAACAGGAGATCCTTTGTGCCCAACTCTCTCATCCGCGCAACTGGGCTAGGCCACCTACAGTCCCGAACGGAACAGCATTTCTTCCAGATGCAAGCTGCCTTGAACAGGAAGACTTGCTTCTCTTGGAGGTCCAAAGGCCTCCTACAAACTGACATCAGGCACCTGGGCAGCTGACTTTACTTACCCCTGGAAACAGGCCATCCTTTGTGACCAACTCCCTCTGCCCGTCCCACACCTTCGGCCACCTACAATCCCGAACGGAACAGGATTTCGTCCAGATGCAAGCTGCCACAGGCTGGAAACGTCGCTTTACTTGGATGGCCAAAGGCCTCCTACAAACTGACATCAGGCACCTGGGCAGCTGACTTTACTTACCCCTGGAAAAGGCCATCCTTTGTGCCCAACTCCCTCTGCCGGGCACCTGGCCTCGGGCCACCTACAATCCCGAACGGAACAGGATTTCTTCCAGATGCAAGCTGCCACAAGCATGGCTTTCCATGGAGGACCAAAGGCCTCCTACAAACTGACATCAGGCACCTGGGCAGCTGACTTTACTTTCCTCATGAAACAGGCCATCCTTTGTGCCCAACTCCCTCTGCCGGGCACCTGGCCTCGGGCCACCTACAATCCCGAACGGAACAGCATTTCTTCCAGATGCAAGCTGCCACAAGCTGGAAACGTGGCTTCACTTGGAGGACCAAAGGCCTCCTACAAACTGACATCAGGCACCTGGGCAGCTGATTTTACTTAGCCCTGGTAACAGCCCTTCCTTTGTGTCCAACTCCCTCAGCCAGGCACCCAACTCCGGCCACCTACAATCCCGAACGGAATAGGATTTCTTCCAGATGCAAGCTGCCACAAGCAGGAAGCCTGGCTTCCCATGGAGGGCCAAAGGCCTCCTACAAACTGACATCAGGCACCTGGGCAGCTGACTTTACTTACCCCTGGAAACAGGACATCGTATGTGCCCAACTCCCTCTGCAGGGCACCAGGCCACGGCCACCTACAATCCCGAACGGAACAGCATTTCTTCCAGATGCAAGCTGCCACAAGCAGGAAACTTGGCTTGCCATGGAGGACTAATAGACACCTGAAAACTGACATCAGGCACCTGGGCAGCTGACTTTACTTACCCCTGGAAACAGGCCATCCTTTGTGCCCAACTCCCTCTGCCGGGCACCTGGCCTCGGCCACCTACAATCCCGAACGGAACAGGATTTCTTCCAGATGCAAGCTGCCTTGAACAGGAAGACTAGCTTCCCTTGGAGGGCCAAAGGCCTGCTACAAACTGACATCAGGCACCTGGGCAGCTGACTTTACTTACCCCTGGAAACAGGCCATCCTTTGTGCCCAACTTTCTCTGACGGGCACCCGGCCTCGCCCACCTACAATCCCGAACGCAACAGGATTTCTTCCAGATGCAAGCTGCCACAAGCAGGAAACCTGGCTTCCCTTAGTGGGCCAAAGGCCTCCTACAAACTGACATCAGGCACCTGGGCAGCTGACTTTACTTACCGCTGGAAACAGGCCATCCTTTGTGCCCAACTCCCTCAGCCGGATACCCAGCTCCGGCCACCTACAATCCCGAACGGAACAGCATTTCTTCCAGATGCAAGCTGCCATAAGCAGGAAGCCTGGCTTCCCATGGAGGGCCAAAGGCCTCCTAAAAACTGACATCAGGCACCTGGGCAGCTGACTTTACTTTCCTCATGAAACAGGACATCATTTGTGCCCAACTCCCTCTGCCGGGCACCAGGCTTCGGCCACCTACAATCTCGAACGGAACAGGATTTCTTCCAGATGCAAGCTGCCACAATCAGGAAGCCTGACTTCCCATGGAGGGCCAAAGGCCTCCTACAAACTGACATCAGGCACCTGGGCAGCTGACTTTACTTACTTCTGGAAACAGGAGATCCTTTGTGCCCAACTCTCTCATCCGCGCAACTGGGCTAGGCCACCTACAGTCCCGAACGGAACAGCATTTCTTCCAGATGCAAGCTGCCTTGAACAGGAAGACTTGCTTCTCTTGGAGGGCCAAAGGCCTCCTACAAACTGACATCAGGCACCTGGGCAGCTGACTTTACTTACCCCTGGAAACAGGCCATCCTTTGTGACCAACTCCCTCTGCCTGTCCCACACCTTCGGCCACCTACAATCCCGAACGGAACAGGATTTCTTCCAGATGCAAGCTGCCACAAGCTGGAAGCGTGGCTTCCCATAGAGGGCCAAAGGCCTCCTACAAACTGACATCAGGCACCTGGGCAGCTGACTTTACTTTTTTCATTAAACAGGCCATCATTTGTGCCCAACTCCCTCTGCCGGGCACCTGGCCTCGGCCACCTACAATCCCGAACAGAACAGCATTTCTTCCAGATGCAAGCTGCCACAAACTGGAAGACTAGCTTCCCTTGGAAGGCCAAAGGCCTCCTACAAACTGACATCAGGCACCTGGGCAGCTGACTTTACTTACCTCTGGAAACAGGCCATCCTTTGTGCCCAACTCCGTCTGCCGGGCACCAGGCCTCGGCCACCAACAATGCCAAACGGAACAGGATTTCTTCCAGATGCAAGCTGCCACAAGCTGGAAACGTCGCTTCACTTGAAGGGCCAAAGGCCTCCTACAAACTGACATCAGGCACCTGGGCAGCTGACTTTACTTACCCCTGGAAACAGGCCATCCTTTGTGCCCAACTCCCTCTGCCGGGCACCAGGCCTCGGCCACCTACAATCCCGAACGGAACAGGATTTCTTCCAGATGCAAGCTGCCACAATCTGGAAGCATGGCTTCCCATGGAGGACCAAAGGCCTCCTACAAACTGACATCAGGCACCTGGGCAGCTGACTTTACTTTCTTCATGAAACAGGCCATCCTTTGTGCCCAACTTCCTCTGCCGGGCACCAGGCCTCGGCCACCTACAATCCCGAACGGAACAGCATTTCTTCCAGATGCAAGCTGCCACAAGCAGGAAACCTGGCTTCCCATCGAGGGCCAAAGGCCTCCTACAAACTGACATCAGGCACCTGGGCAGCTGACTGTACTTACCCCTGGAAACAGGCCATCCTTTGTGCCCAATTCCCTCTGCCGGGCACGCAGCTCCGTCCACCTACAATCCCGAACGGAACAGGAGTTCTTCCAGATGCAAGCTGCCACAAGCTTGAAACGTGGCTTCAATTGGAGGACCAAAGGCCTCCTACAAACTGACATCAGGCACCTGGGCAGCTGACTTTACTTACCCCTGGAAACAGGCCATCCTTTGTGCCCAACTTCCTCTTCCGGGCACCTGGCCTCGGCCACCTACAATCCCGAACGGAACAGGATTTCTTCCAGATACAAGCTGCCACAAGCAGGAAACGTGGCTTCCCATGGAGGGCCAAAGGCCTCCTACAAACTGACCTCAGGCACCTGGGCAGCTGACTTTACTTACCCCTGGAAACAGGCCATCCTTTGTGCCCAACTCTCTCTGCCAGGCACCTGGCCTCGGCCACCTACAATCCCGAACGGAACAGGATTTCTTCCAGATGCAAGCTGCCACAAGCTGGAAGCCTGGCTTCCCATGGAGGCCCAAAGGCTTCCTACAAACTGACATCAGGCACCTGGGCAGCTGACTTTACTTACTTCTGGAAACAGGACATCCTTTGTGCCGAACTCTCTAATCCGCGCAACTGGGCTAGGCCACCTACAATCCCGAACGGAACAGCATTTCTTCCAGATGCAAGCTGCCTTGAACATAAAGACTTGCTTCCCTTGGAGGGCCAAAGGCCTCCTACAAACTGACATCAGGCACCTGGGCAGCTGACTTTACTTACCCCTGGAAACAGGCCATCCTTTGTGCCCAACTCCCTCTGCCGGGCACCAGGCCTCGGCCACCTACAATCCTGAATGGAACAGGATTTCTTCCAGATGCAAGCTGCCACAAGCTGGAAGCATGGCTTCCCATGGAGCACCAAAGGCCTCCTATAAACTGACATCAGGCACCTGGGCAGCTGACTTTACTTACCCCTGGAAACAGGCCATCCTTTGTGCCCAACTCCCTCTGCCGGGCACCTGGCCTCGGCCACGTACAATACCGAACGGAACAGGATTTCTTCCAGATGCAAGCTGCCACAAGCTGGAAGCGTGGCTTCCCATAGAGGGCCAAAGGCCTCCTACAAACTGACATCACGCACCTGGGCAGCTGACTTTACTTTCCTCTGGAAACAGGCCATCCTTTGTGCCCAACTCCCTCTGCCGGGCACCAGGCCTCGGCCACCTACAATCCCGAACGGAACAGGATTTCTTCCAGATGCAAGCTGCCACAATCTGGAAGCATGGCTTCCCATGGAGGACCAAAGGCCTCCTACAAACTGACATCAGGCACCTGGGCAGCTGACTTTACTTACCCCTGGAAACAGGCCATCCTTTGTGCCCAACTTCCTCTGCCGGGCACCAGGCCTCGGCCACCTACAATCCCGAATGGAACAGCATTTCTTCCAGATGCAAGCTGCCACAAGCAGGAAACCTGGCTTCCCATCGAGGGCCAAAGGCCTCCTACAAACTGACATCAGGCACCTGGGCAGCTGACTTTACTTACCCCTTGAAACAGGCCATCCTTTGTGCCCAATTCCCTCTGCCGGGCACGCAGCTCCGTCCACCTACAATCCCGAACGGAACAGGAGATCTTCCAGATGCAAGCTGCCACAAGCTTGAAACGTGGCTTCAGTTGGAGGACCAAAGGCCTCCTACAAACTGACATCAGGCACCTGGGCAGCTGACTTTACTTACCCCTGGAAACAGGCCATCCTTTGTGCCCAACTCCCTCTGCCGGGCACCTGGCCTCGGCCACCTACAATCCCGAACGGAACAGGATTTCTTCCAGATGCAAGCTGCCACAAGCAGGAAGCCTGGCTTCCCATGGACGCCCAAAGGCCTCCTACAAACTGACATCAGGCACCTGGGCAGCTGACTTTACTTACTTCTGGAAACAGGACATCCTTTGTGCCGAACTCTCTAATCCGCGCAACTGGGCTAGGCCACCTACAATCCCGAACGGAACAGCATTTCTTTCAGATGCAAGCTGCCTTGAACATAAAGACTTGCTTCCCTTGGAGGGCCAAAGGCCTCCTACAAACTGACATCAGGCACCTGGGCAGCTGACTTTACTTACCCCTGGAAACAGGCCATCCTTTGTGCCCAACTCCCTCTGCCCGTCCCACAGCTTCGGCCACCTACAATCCCGAACGGAACAGGAGTTCTTCC
>NW_027094951.1:0-42160 GCF_029207755.1 Chamaea fasciata | reverse complement strand
GTGCTTAACTCCCTCTGCCGGGCCCACAGCTTCGGCCACCTATTATCCTGAATGGAACAACATTTCTTCCAGATGCACGCTGCCACAAACAGGAAGACTTGCTTCCCTTGGAGGGCCAAAGGCCTCGTACAAACTGACACCAGGTACCTGGGCAGCTGACTTTACTTACCCTGGAAACAGGCCATCCTTTTTGCCAAACTCCCTCTGCCGGGGCACCTGGTCTCAACCACCTACAATCCCGAACGGAACAGGATTTCTTCCAGATGCAAGCTGCCACAAGCAGGAAGCCTGGCTTCCCATGGAGGGTCAAAGGCCTCCTACAAACTGACATCAGGCACCTGGGCAGCTGACTTTACTTACCCCTGGAAACAGGCCATCTTTGGGCCCAACTCCCTCTGCCGGGCACCAGGCCTCGGCCACCTACAATCCCGAAGGGGACAGCATTTCTTCCAGATGCAAGCTGCCACAAACTGGAAAGACTTGCTTTTGTTGGAGTGCCAAAGGCCTCGTACAAACTGACACCAGGCACCTGGGCAGCTGACTTTACTTACCCCTGGAAACGGGCCATCCTTTGTGCCCAACTCCCTCTGCCGGGCACCAGGCCTCGACCACCTACAATCCCAAACGGAACAGGATTTCTTCCAGATGCAAGCTTCCTTGAACAGGAAGACTAGCTTCCCTTGGAGGGCCAAAGGCCTCCCACAAACTGACGTCAGGCACCTGGGCAGCTGACTTTACTTACCCTGTAAACAGGCCATCCTTTGTGCCCAACTCCCTCTGCCGGGCACCTGGCCTCGGCTACCTACAATCCCGAACGGAACAGGATTACTTCCAGATGCGAGCTGCCACAAGCTGGAAGCCTGGCTTCCCTTGGAGGACCAATAGCCACCTGAAAACTGACATCAGGCACCTGGGCAGCTGACTTTACTTACCCCTGGAAACAGGCCATCATTTGTGCCCAACTCCCTCTTCCGGGCACCTGGCCTCGGCCACCTACAATCCCGAACGGAAAAGGATTTCTTCCAGATGCAAGCTGCCACAAACTGGAAGAATTGCTTCCCATGGAGGAACAATGGCCACCTGAAAACTGAAATCAGGCACCTGAGCAGCTGACTTTACTTACCCCTGGAAACAGGCCATCCTTTGTGCCCAACTCCCTCTGCCGGACACCTAGCTCCGGCCACCTACAATCCTGAACGAAACAGCATTTTCTTCCAGTTGCAAGCTGCCACAAGCTGGAAGACTAGCTTCCCTTGGAGGGCCAACGGCCTCCAACACACTGACATCAGGCACCTGGGCAGCAGACTTTACTTACCCCTGGAAACAGGCCATCCTTTGTGCACAACTCCCTCTGCCGTGCCCACAGCTCCGGCCACCTACAATCCCGAACGGACAGGATTTCTTCCCGATGCATGGCGCCAAAAGCAGGAAGCCTGGCTTTCCTTGGAGGGCGAAAGGCATCCTACAAACTGACATCAGGCACCTGGGCAGCTTACTTTACTTACCCCTGGAAACAGGCCGTCCTTTGTGCCCAACTTCCTCTGCCGGGCCTCAGGTCTCGGCCACCTATAATCCCGAACGTAACAGGATTACTTCCAGATGCAAGCTGCCACAAGCTGTAATCCTGGCTTCCCATGGAGGACCAATAGCCACCTGAAAACTGATATCAGGCACCTGGGCAGCTGACTTTACTTACCCCTGGAAACAGGCCATCATTTGTGCCCAACTCCCTTTGCCGGTCCCACAGCTTCCGCCACATCTTATCCAGAACGGAACAGCATTTCTTCCATATGCAAGCTGCCACAAACTGGAAGACTTGCTTCCGTTGGAGTGCCAAAGGCCTCGTACAAACAGACACCAGGCACCTGGGCAGCTGACTTTACTTACCCCTGGAAACAGGCCATTCTTTGTGCCCAACTCCCTCTGCTGGGCACCAGGCCTCAGCCACCTACAATCCCAAACGGAACAGGATTTCTTCCAGATTCAAGCTGCCACAAGCTGGAAGCCTGGCTTTCCATGGAGGACCAATAGCCACGTGCAAACTGACATCAGGCACCTGGGCAGCTGACTTTCCTTACCCCTGGAAACAGGCCATCCTTTGTGCCCAACTCCCTCTTCCGGGCACCAGGCCTCGGCCACCTACAATCCCGAACGGAACAGGATTTCTTCCAGATGCAAGCTGCCACAAGCAGGAAGCCTGGCTTCCCATGGAATGTCAAAGGCCTCCGAAAAACTGACATCAGGCACCTGGGCAGCTGACTTTACTTACCCCTGGAAGCAGGCCATCCTTTGTGCCCAACTCCCTCTGCCGGGCACCAGGCCTCGGCCACCTACAATCCCGAACAGAACAGGATTACTTCCAGATGCAAGCTGCCACAAGCTGGAAGCCTGGCTTTCCATGGAGTGCCAAGGGCCTCCTACAAACTGACATCAGGCACCTGGGCAGCTGACTTTACTTACCCCTGGAAACAGGCCATCATTTGTGCCCAACTCCCTCTGCCGGGCCCACACCTTCGGCCACCTATTATCCCGAACGGGACAGCATTTCTTCCAGATGCAAGCTGCCACAAACTGGAAGACTTGCTTTTGTTGGAGTGCCAAAGGCCTCGTAAAAACTGACACCAGGCACCTGGGCAGCTGACTTTCCTTACCCCTGAAACAGGCCATCCTTTGTGCGCAACTCCCTCTGACGGGCACTAGGCCTCGGCTACCTACAATCCCGAACGGAACAGCATTTCTTCCAGATGCAAGCTGCCAGAAAGTGGAAGACTTGATTTCCTTGGAGGGCCAAAGGCCTCCTACAAACTGACATCAGGCACCGGGGCAGCTGACTTTACTTACCCTCGGAAACAGGCCATTTTGTGCACAACTCCCTGTGCCGGGCACCAGGACTCGGCCACCCTACAATCCCAAACGGAACAGGATTTCTTCCAGATGCAAACTGCCACAAACTGAAAGACTAGATTCCCTTGGAGGGTCAAAGGCCTCCTACAAACTGACATCAGGCACCTGGGCAGCTGACTTTACTTACCCCTGGAAACAGGCCATCCTTTGTGCCCAACTCCCTCTGCCGGGCACCAGGCCTCGGCCTCCTATAATCCCGAACGGAACAGGATTTCTTCCAGATGCAAGCTGCCACAAGCTGGAAGCCTGGCTTCCCTTGGAGGGCCAAAGGACTCCTAAAAACTGACATCATGCACCTGGGCAGCTGACTTTACTTACCCCTGGAAACAGGCCATCCTTTGTGCCCAACACCCTCTGCCGGGCACCTGGCCTCGGCCACCTACAATCCCGAACGGAACAGGATTTCTTCCAGATGCAAGCTGCCACAAACTGGAAGACTTGCTTCAGTTGGAGGGCCAAATACCTCCTATAAACTGACACCAGGCACCTGGCAGCTGACTTTACTTACCCCTGGAAACAGGCCATCCTTTGTGCCCGACTCCCTCTGCCAAGCACCAGGCCTCGGCCACCTACAATCCCAAACGGAACAGGATTTCTTCCAGATGCAAGCTGCCACAAGCCGGAAGCCTGGCTTCCCATGGAGGGCCAAAGGCCTCCTACAAACTGACGCCAGGCACCTGGGCAGCTGACTTTACTTACCCCTGGAAACAGGCCGTCCTTTGTGCCCCAACTCCCTCAGCCGGGCAACTGGCCTCGGCCACCTACAATCCCGAACGGAACAGGATTTCTTCCAGATGCAAGCTGCCAAATGCAGAAAGCCTGGCTTCCCATGGAGGGACAAAGGCCTGCTACAAACTGACATCAGGTACCTGGACAGCTGACTTTACTTACCCCTGGAAACAGGCCATCCTTTGTGCCCAACTCCCTCTGCCGGGCACCAGGCCTCGGCCACCTACAATCCCAAACGGAACAGGATTTCTTCCAGATGCAAGCTGCCACGAGCTGGAAGCCTGGCTTCCCTTGGAGGGCCAAAGGCCTCCTACAAACTGACATCAGGCACCTGGGCAGCTGACTTTACTTACCCCTGGAAACAGGCCATCCTTTGTGCTTAACTCCCTCTGCCGGGCCCACAGCTTCGGCCACCTATTATCCTGAATGGAACAACATTTCTTCCAGATGCACGCTGCCACAAACAGGAAGACTTGCTTCCCTTGGAGGGCCAAAGGCCTCGTACAAACTGACACCAGGTACCTGGGCAGCTGACTTTACTTACCCCTGGAAACAGGCCATCCTTTTTGCCAAACTCCCTCTGCCGGGCACCTGGTCTCAACCACCTACAATCCCGAACGGAACAGGATTTCTTCCAGATGCAAGCTGCCACAAGCAGGAAGCCTGGCTTCCCATGGAGGGTCAAAGGCCTCCTACAAACTGACATCAGGCACCTGGGCAGCTGACTTTACTTACCCCTGGAAACAGGCCATCTTTGGGCCCAACTCCCTCTGCCGGGCACCAGGCCTCGGCCACCTACAATCCCGAAGGGGACAGCATTTCTTCCAGATGCAAGCTGCCACAAACTGGAAGACTTGCTTTTGTTGGAGTGCCAAAGGCCTCGTACAAACTGACACCAGGCACCTGGGCAGCTGACTTTACTTACCCCTGGAAACGGGCCATCCTTTGTGCCCAACTCCCTCTGCCGGGCACCAGGCCTCGACCACCTACAATCCCAAACGGAACAGGATTTCTTCCAGATGCAAGCTTCCTTGAACAGGAAGACTAGCTTCCCTTGGAGGGCCAAAGGCCTCCCACAAACTGACGTCAGGCACCTGGGCAGCTGACTTTACTTACCCCTGTAAACAGGCCATCCTTTGTGCCCAACTCCCTCTGCCGGGCACCTGGCCTCGGCTACCTACAATCCCGAACGGAACAGGATTACTTCCAGATGCGAGCTGCCACAAGCTGGAAGCCTGGCTTCCCTTGGAGGACCAATAGCCACCTGAAAACTGACATCAGGCACCTGGGCAGCTGACTTTACTTACCCCTGGAAACAGGCCATCATTTGTGCCCAACTCCCTCTTCCGGGCACCTGGCCTCGGCCACCTACAATCCCGAACGGAAAAGGATTTCTTCCAGATGCAAGCTGCCACAAACTGGAAGAATTGCTTCCCATGGAGGAACAATGGCCACCTGAAAACTGAAATCAGGCACCTGAGCAGCTGACTTTACTTACCCCTGGAAACAGGCCATCCTTTGTGCCCAACTCCCTCTGCCGGGCACCTAGCTCCGGCCACCTACAATCCTGAACGAAACAGCATTTCTTCCAGTTGCAAGCTGCCACAAGCTGGAAGACTAGCTTCCCTTGGAGGGCCAACGGCCTCCAACACACTGACATCAGGCACCTGGGCAGCAGACTTTACTTACCCCTGGAAACAGGCCATCCTTTGTGCACAACTCCCTCTGCCGTGCCCACAGCTCCGGCCACCTACAATCCCGAACGGAACAGGATTTCTTCCCGATGCATGGCGCCAAAAGCAGGAAGCCTGGCTTTCCTTGGAGGGCGAAAGGCATCCTACAAACTGACATCAGGCACCTGGGCAGCTTACTTTACTTACCCCTGGAAACAGGCCGTCCTTTGTGCCCAACTTCCTCTGCCGGGCCTCAGGTCTCGGCCACCTATAATCCCGAACGTAACAGGATTACTTCCAGATGCAAGCTGCCACAAGCTGTAATCCTGGCTTCCCATGGAGGACCAATAGCCACCTGAAAACTGATATCAGGCACCTGGGCAGCTGACTTTATTTACCCCTGGAAACAGGCCATCATTTGTGCCCAACTCCCTTTGCCGGTCCCACAGCTTCCGCCACATCTTATCCAGAACGGAACAGCATTTCTTCCATATGCAAGCTGCCACAAACTGGAAGACTTGCTTCCGTTGGAGTGCCAAAGGCCTCGTACAAACAGACACCAGGCACCTGGGCAGCTGACTTTACTTACCCCTGGAAACAGGCCATTCTTTGTGCCCAACTCCCTCTGCTGGGCACCAGGCCTCAGCCACCTACAATCCCAAACGGAACAGGATTTCTTCCAGATTCAAGCTGCCACAAGCTGGAAGCCTGGCTTTCCATGGAGGACCAATAGCCACGTGCAAACTGACATCAGGCACCTGGGCAGCTGACTTTCCTTACCCCTGGAAACAGGCCATCCTTTGTGCCCAACTCCCTCTTCCGGGCACCAGGCCTCGGCCACCTACAATCCCGAACGGAACAGGATTTCTTCCAGATGCAAGCTGCCACAAGCAGGAAGCCTGGCTTCCCATGGAATGTCAAAGGCCTCCGAAAAACTGACATCAGGCACCTGGGCAGCTGACTTTACTTACCCCTGGAAGCAGGCCATCCTTTGTGCCCAACTCCCTCTGCCGGGCACCAGGCCTCGGCCACCTACAATCCCGAACAGAACAGGATTACTTCCAGATGCAAGCTGCCACAAGCTGGAAGCCTGGCTTTCCATGGAGTGCCAAGGGCCTCCTACAAACTGACATCAGGCACCTGGGCAGCTGACTTTACTTACCCCTGGAAACAGGCCATCATTTGTGCCCAACTCCCTCTGCCGGGCCCACACCTTCGGCCACCTATTATCCCGAACGGGACAGCATTTCTTCCAGATGCAAGCTGCCACAAACTGGAAGACTTGCTTTTGTTGGAGTGCCAAAGGCCTCGTAAAAACTGACACCAGGCACCTGGGCAGCTGACTTTCCTTACCCCTGGAAACAGGCCATCCTTTGTGCGCAACTCCCTCTGACGGGCACTAGGCCTCGGCTACCTACAATCCCGAACGGAACAGCATTTCTTCCAGATGCAAGCTGCCAGAAAGTGGAAGACTTGATTTCCTTGGAGGGCCAAAGGCCTCCTACAAACTGACATCAGGCACCGGGGCAGCTGACTTTACTTACCCTCGGAAACAGGCCATTTTGTGCACAACTCCCTGTGCCGGGCACCAGGACTCGGCCACCTACAATCCCAAACGGAACAGGATTTCTTCCAGATGCAAACTGCCACAAACTGAAAGACTAGATTCCCTTGGAGGGTCAAAGGCCTCCTACAAACTGACATCAGGCACCTGGGCAGCTGACTTTACTTACCCCTGGAAACAGGCCATCCTTTGTGCCCAACTCCCTCTGCCGGGCACCAGGCCTCGGCCTCCTATAATCCCGAACGGAACAGGATTTCTTCCAGATGCAAGCTGCCACAAGCTGGAAGCCTGGCTTCCCTTGGAGGGCCAAAGGACTCCTAAAAACTGACATCATGCACCTGGGCAGCTGACTTTACTTACCCCTGGAAACAGGCCATCCTTTGTGCCCAACACCCTCTGCCGGGCACCTGGCCTCGGCCACCTACAATCCCGAACGGAACAGGATTTCTTCCAGATGCAAGCTGCCACAAACTGGAAGACTTGCTTCAGTTGGAGGGCCAAATACCTCCTATAAACTGACACCAGGCACCTGGGCAGCTGACTTTACTTACCCCTGGAAACAGGCCATCCTTTGTGCCCGACTCCCTCTGCCAAGCACCAGGCCTCGGCCACCTACAATCCCAAACGGAACAGGATTTCTTCCAGATGCAAGCTGCCACAAGCTGGAAGCCTGGCTTCCGTTGGAGGGCCAAAGGCCTCCTACAAACTGACATCAGGCACCTGGGCAGCTGACTTTACTTACCCCTGGAAACAGGCCATCCTTTGTTCCAAACACTCTCAGCCGGGCACCTAGCTCCGGCCACCTACAATTCCGAACGAAACAGGATTTCTTCCAGATGCAAGCTGCCACAAGCAGGAAGCCTGGCTTCCCATGGAGTGCCAAGGGCCTCCTACAAACTGACATCAGGCACCTGGGCAGCTGACTTTACTTACCCCTGGAAACAGGCCATCCTATGTGCCCAACTCCCTCTGCCGGGCCCAGAGCTCCGGCCACCTACAATCCCGAACGGAACAGGATTTCTTCCAGATGCAAGCTGCCACAAGCTGGAAGCCTGGCTTCCGTTGGAGGGCCAAAGGCCTCCTACAAACTGACATCAGGCACCTGGGCAGCTGACTTTACTTACCCCTGGAAACAGGCCATCCTTTGTGCCCAACTCCCTCTGCCGGGCACCAGGCCTCGGCCACCTACAATTCCGAACGAAACAGGATTTCTTCCAGATGCAAGCTGCCACAAGCTGGAAGCCTGGCTTTCCATGGAGGACCAATAGCCACCTGCAAACTGACATCAGGCACCTGGGCAGCTGACTTTCCTTACCCCTGGAAACAGGCCATCCTTTGTGCCCAACACCCTCTGCCGGGCACCTGGCCTCGGCCACCTACAATCCCGAACGGAACAGGATTTCTTCCAGATGCAAGCTGCCACAAACTGGAAGACTTGCTTCAGTTGGAGGGCCAAATACCTCCTACAAACTGACACCAGGCACCTGGGCAGCTGACTTTACTTACCCCTGGAAACAGGCCATCGTTTGTTCCAAACACTCTCAGCCGGGCACCTAGACCAGGCCACCTACAATTCCGAACGAAACAGGATTTCTTCCAGATGCAAGCTGCCACAAGCAGGAAGCCTGGCTTCCCATGGAGTGCCAAAGGCCTCGTACAAACTGACACCAGGCACCTGGGCAGCTGACTTTCCTTACCCCTGGAAACAGGCCATCCTTTGTGCGTAACTCCCTCTGACGGGCACTAGGCCTCGGCTACCTACAATCCCGAACGGAACAGCATTTCTTCCAGATGCAAGCTGCCACAAACTGGAAGACTTGCTTCCCTTGGACGGCCAAAGGCCTCCTTCAAATTGACACCAGGCACTTGGGCAGCTGACTTTCCTTACCCCTGGAAACGGGCCATCCTTTGTGCCCAACTGCCTCTGCCGGGTACCTGGCCTCGGCTACCTACAATCCCGAACGGAACAGCATTTCTTCCAGATGCGAGCTTCCTTGAACAGGAAGACTAGCTTCCCTTGGAGGGCCAAAGGCCTCCCACAAACTTACATCAGGCACCTGGGCAGCTGACTTTACTTACCCCTGGAAACAAGCCATCTTTTGTGCCCAACTGCCTCTGCCGGGTACCTGGCCTCGGCTACCTACAATCCCGAACGGAACAGCATTTCTTCCAGATGCAAGCTGCCACAAACTGGAAGACTTCCTTCCCTTGGAGGGCCAAAGGCCTCCTACAAACTGACATCAGGCACCTGGGCAGCTGACTTTACTTACCCCTGGAAACAGGCCATCCTTTGTGCCTGACTCCATATGCCGGGCCCGAGGCCTCGGCCACCTACAATTCCGAACGGAACAGGATTACTTCCAGATGCGAGCTGCCACAAGCTGGAAGCCTGGCTTCCCTTGGAGGACCAATAGCCACCTGAAAACTGACATCAGGCACCTGGGCAGCTGACTTTACTTACCCCTGGAAACAGGCCATCATTTGTGCCCAACTCCCTCTGCCGGGCTACAACTTCGGCCACGTACAATCCCGAACGGAACAGGATTTCTTCCAGATGCAAGCTGCCACAAACTGGAAGACTTGCTTCCCATGGAGGAACAATAGCCTCCTACAAACTGACATCAGGCACCTGGGCAGCTGACTTTACTTACCCCTGGAAACAGGCCATCCTTTGAGCCCAACTCCCTCTGCTGGGCACCTAGCTCCGGGCACCAATAATCCCGAACGAAACAGGATTTCTTCAAGATGCAAGCTGCCACAAGCCGGAAGCCTGGCTTCCCATGGAGTGCCAAAGGCCTCCTACAAAATGACACCAGGCACCTGGGCAGCTGACTTTATTTACCCCTAGAAACAGGCCATCCTTTGTGCCCAACTCCCTCTGCCGGGCACCAGGCCTCGGCCACCTACAATCCCGAACGGAACAGGATTTCTTCCAGATGCAAGCTGCCAAAAGCAGGAAGCCTGGCTTCCCATGGAATGTCAAAGGCCTCCGAAAAACTGACATCAGGCACCTGGGCAGCTGACTTTACTTACCCCTGGAAACAGGCCATCCTTTGTGCCCAACTCTTTCTGCTGGGTACCTGGCCTCGGCTACCTACAATCCTGAATGGAACCGCATTTCTTACAGATGCAAGCTGCCACAAACTGGAAGACTAGCTTCCCTTGGAGGGCCAAAGGCCTCCTACAAACTGACATCAGGCACCGGGGCAGCTGACTTTACGTACCCTCGGAAACAGGCCATTTTGTGCACAACTCCCTGTGCCGGGCACCAGGACTCGGCCACCTACAATCCCAAACGGAACAGGATTTCTTCCAGATGCCAGCTGCCACAAACTGAAAGACTAGATTCCCTTGGAGGGCCAAAGGCCTCCTACAAACTGACATCAGGCACCTGGGCAGCTGACTTTACTTACCCCTGGAAACAGGCCATCCTTTGTGCCCAACTCCCTCTGCCGGGCACCAGGCCTCGGCCTCCTATAATCCCGAACGGAACAGGATTTCTTCCAGATGCAAGCTGCCACAAGCTGGAAGCCTGGCTTCCCTTGGAGGGCCAAAGGACTCCTAAAAACTGACATCATGCACCTGGGCAGCTGACTTTACTTACCCCTGGAAGCAGGCCATCCTTTGTGCCCAACTCCCTCTGCCGGGCACCAGGCCTCGGCCACCTACAATCCCGAACAGAACAGGATTTCTTCCAGATGCAAGCTGCCACAAGCTGGAAGCCTGGCTTTCCATGGAGGACCAATAGCCACCTGCAAACTGACATCAGGCACCTGGGCAGCTGACTTTCCTTACCCCTGGAAACAGGCCATCCTTTGTGCCCAACTCCCTCTGCCGGGCACCTGGCCTCGGCCACCTACAATCCCGAACGGAACAGGATTTCTTCCAGATGCAAGCTGCCACAAACTGGAAGACTTGCTTCAGTTGGAGGGCCAAATACCTCCTATAAACTGACACCAGGCACCTGGGCAGCTGACTTTACTTACCCCTGGAAACAGGCCATCCTTTGTGCCCAACTCCCTCTGCCAAGCACCAGGCCTCGGCCACCTACAATCCCAAACGGAACAGGATTTCTTCCAGATGCAAGCTGCCACAAGCTGGAAGCCTGGCTTCCGTTGGAGGGCCAAAGGCCTCCTACAAACTGACATCAGGCACCTGGGCAGCTGACTTTACTTACCCCTGGAAACAGGCCATCCTTTGTTCCAAACACTCTCAGCCGGGCACCTAGCTCCGGCCACCTACAATTCCGAACGAAACAGGATTTCTTCCAGATGCAAGCTGCCACAAGCAGGAAGCCTGGCTTCCCATGGAGTGCCAAGGGCCTCCTACAAACTGACATCAGGCACCTGGGCAGCTGACTTTACTTACCCCTGGAAACAGGCCATCCTATGTGCCCAACTCCCTCTGCCGGGCCCACACCTTCGGCCGCCTATTATCCCGAACGGGACAGCATTTCTTCCAGATGCAAGCTGCCACAAACTGGAAGACTTGCTTTTGTTGGAGTGCCAAAGGCCTCGTACAAACTGACACCAGGCACCTGGGCAGCTGACTTTCCTTACCCCTGGAAACAGGCCATCCTTTGTGCGCAACTCCCTCTGACGGGCACTAGGCCTCGGCTACCTACAATCCCGAACGGAACAGCATTTCTTCCAGATGCAAGCTGCCAGAAAGTGGAAGACTTGATTTCCTTGGAGGGCCAAAGGCCTCCTACAAATAGACACCAGGCACCTGGGCAGCTGACTTTACTTACCCCTGGAAACGGGCCATCATTTGTGCCCAACTCCCTCTGCCGGGCACCAGGCCTCGGCCACCTACAATCCCGAACGGAACAGGATTACTTCCAGATGCGAGCTGCCACAAGCTGGAAGCCTGGCTTCCCTTGGAGGACCAATAGCCACCTGAAAACTGACATAAGGCACCTGGGCAGCTGACTTTACTTACCCCTGGAAACAGGCCATCCTTTGTGCCCAACTCCCTCTGCCGGGAACCTAGCTCCGGCCACCTATAATCCCGAACGAAACAGGATTTCTTCCAGATGCAAGCTGCCACAAGCCGGAAGCCTGGCTTCCCATGGAGGGCCAAAGGCCTCCTACAAACTGACGCCAGGCACCTGGGCAGCTGACTTTACTTACCCCTGGAAACAGGCCATCATTTGTGCCCAACTCCCTCTGCCGGGCACCAGGCCTCGACCACCTACAATCCCAAACGGAACAGGATTTCTTCCAGATGCAAGCTTCCTTGAACAGGAAGACTAGCTTCCCTTGGAAAGCCAAAGGCCTCCCACAAACTGACATCAGGCACCTGGGCAGCTGACTTTACTTACCCCTGGAAACAAGCCATCTTTTGTGCCCAACTGCCTCTGCCGGGTACCTGGCCTCGGCTACCTACAATCCCGAACGGAACAGCATTGCTTCCAGATGCAAGCTGCCACAAACTGGAAGACTGGCTTCCCTTGGAGGGCCAAAGGCCTCCTACAAACTGACATCAGGCACCTGGGCAGCTGACTTTACTTACCCCTGGAAACAGGCCATCCTTTGTGCCCGACTCGATATGCCGGGCCCGAGGCCTCGGCCACCTACAATCCCGAACGGAACAGGATTACTTCCAGATGCGAGCTGCCACAAGCTGGAAGCCTGGCTTCCCTTGGAGGACCAATAGCCACCTGAAAACTGACATCAGGCACCTGGGCAGCTGACTTTACTTACCCCTGGAAACAGGCCATCATTTGTGCCCAACTCCCTCTGCCGGGCTACAGGTTCGGCCACCTACAATCCCGAACGGAACAGGATTTCTTCCAGATGCAAGCTGCCACAAACTGGAAGACTTGCTTCCCATGGAGGAACAATAGCCTCCTACAAACTGACATCAGGCACCTGGGCATCTGACTTTACTTACCCCTGGAAACAGGCCATCCTTTGAGCCCAACTCCCTCTGCTGGGCACCTAGCTCCGGGCACCTATAATCCCGAACGAAACAGGATTTCTTCAAGATGCAAGCTGCCACAAGCCGGAAGCCTGGCTTCCCATGGAGTGCCAAAGGCCTCCTACAAACTGACACCAGGCACCTGGGCAGCTGACTTTATTTACCCCTGGAAACAGGCCATCCTTTGTGCCCAACTCCCTCTGCCGGGCACCTGGCCTCGGCCACCTACAATCCCGAACGGAACAGGATTTCTTCCAGATGCAAGCTGCCAAAAGCAGGAAGCCTGGCTTCCCATGGAATGTCAAAGGCCTCTGAAAAACTGACATCAGGCACCTGGGCAGCTGACTTTACTTACCCCTGGAAACAGGCCATCCTTTGTGCCCAACTCCCTCTGCTGGGTACCTGGCCTCGGCTACCTACAATCCAGAATGGAACAGCATTTCTTCCCGATGCAAGCTGCCACAAACTGGAAGACTAGCTTCCCTTGGAGGGCCAAAGGCCTCCTACAAACTGACATCAGGCACCTGGGCAGCTGACTTTACCTATCCCTGGAAACAGGCCATCTTTTGCACAACTCCCTGTGCCGGGCACCAGGACTCGGCCACCTACAATCCCAAACGGAACAGGATTTCTTCCAGATGCAAACTGCCACAAACTGAAAGACTAGATTCCCTTGGAGGGCCAAAGGCCTCCTACAAACTGACATCAGGCACCTGGGCAGCTGACTTTACTTACCCCTGGAAACAGGCCATCCTTTGTGCCCAACTCCCTCTGCCGGGCACCAGGCCTCGGCCTCGTATAATCCCGAACGGAACAGGATTTCTTCCAGATGCAAGCTGCCACAAGCTGGAAGCCTGGCTTCCCTTGGAGGGCCAAAGGACTCCTAAAAACTGACATCATGCACCTGGGCAGCTGACTTTACTTACCCCTGGAAGCAGGCCATCCTTTGTGCCCAACTCCCTCTGCCGGGCACCAGGCCTCGGCCACCTACAATCCCGAACAGAGCAGGATTACTTCCAGATGCAAGCTGCCACAAGCTGGAAGCCTGGCTTTCCATGGAGGACCAATAGCCACCTGCAAACTGACATCAGGCACCTGGGCAGCTGACTTTCCTTACCCCTGGAAACAGGCCATCCTTTGTGCCCAACACCCTCTGCCGGGCACCTGGCCTCGGCCACCTACAATCCCGAACGGAACTGGATTTCTTCCAGATGCAAGCTGCCACAAACTGGAAGACTTGCTTCAGTTGGAGGGCCAAATACCTCCTACAAACAGACATCAGGCACCTGGGCAGCTGACTTTACTTACCCCTGGAAACAGGCCATCCTTTGTGCCCAACTCCCTCTGCCGGGCACCAGGCCTCGGCCACCTACAATCCCAAACGGAACAGGATTTCTTCCAGATGCAAGCTGCCACAAGCTGGAAGCCTGGCTTCCGTTGGAGGGCCAAAGGCCTCCTACAAACTGACATCAGGCACCTGGGCAGCTGACTTTACTTACCCCTGGAAACAGGCCATCCTTTGTTCCAAACACTCTCAGCCGGGCACCTAGCTCCGGCCACCTACAATTCCGAACGAAACAGGATTTCTTCCAGATGCAAGCTGCCACAAGCAGGAAGCCTGGCTTCCCATGGAGTGCCAAGGGCCTCCTACAAACTGACATCAGGCACCTGGGCAGCTGACTTTACTTACCCCTGGAAACAGGCCATCCTATGTGCCCAACTCCCTCTGCCGGGCCCACACCTTCGGCCACCTATTATCCCGAACGGGACAGCATTTCTTCCAGATGCAAGCTTCCTTGAACAGGAAGACTAGCTTCCCTTGGAGGGCCAAAGGCGTCCCACAAACTGACATCAGGCACCTGGGCAGCAGACTTTACTTACCCCTGGAAACAGGCCATCCTTTGTGCCCAACTCCCTCTGCCGGGCCCCAGGCCTCGGCCACCTACAATCCCGAACGGAACAGGATTACTTCCAGATGCGAGCTGACACAAGCTGGAAGCCTTGCTTCCCTTGGAGGACCAATAGCCACCTGAAATCTGACATCAGGCACCTGGGCAGCTGACTTTACTTACCCCTGGAAACAGGCCATCATTTGTGCCCAACTCCCTCTGCCGGGCACCTGGCCTCGGCCACCTACAATCCCGAACGGAACAGGATTTCTTCCAGATGCACGCTGCCACAAACTGGAAGACTTGCTTCCCATGGAGGAACAATAGCCTCCTACAAACTGACATCAGGCACCTGGGCAGCTGACTTTACTTACCCCTGGAAACAGGCCATCCTTTGAGCCCAACTCCCTCTGCTGGGCACCTAGCTCCGGGCACCAATAATCCCGAACGAAACAGGATGTCTTCAAGATGCAAGCTGCCACAAGCCGGAAGCCTGGCTTCCCATGGAGTGCCAAAGGCCTCCTAGAAACTGACACCAGGCACCTGGGCAGCTGACTTTATTTACCCCTGGAAACAGGCCATCCTTTGTGCCCAACTCCCTCTGCCGGGCACCTGGCCTCGGCCACCTACAATCCCGAACGGAACAGCATTTCTTCCAGATGCAAGCTGCCAAAAGCAGGAAGCCTGGCTTCCCATGGAATGTCAAAGGCCTCCGAAAAACTGACATCAGGCACCTGGGCAGCTGACTTTACTTACCCCTGGAAACAGGCCATCCTTTGTGCCCAACTCCCTCTGCTGGGTACCTGGCCTCGGCTACCTACAATCCTGAATGGAACAGCATTTCTTCCAGATGCAAGCTGCCACAAACTGGAAGACTAGCTTTTCGTGGAGGGCCAAAGGCCTCCTACAAACTGACATCAGGCACCTGGGCAGCTGACTTTACTTACCCCTGGAAACAGGCCATCTTTGTGCACAACTCCCTGTGCCGGGCACCAGGACTCGGCCACCTACAATCCCAAACGGAACAGGATTTCTTCCAGATGCAAACTGCCACAAACTGAAAGACTAGATTCCCTTGGAGGGCCAAAGGCCTCCTACAAACTGACATCAGGCACCTGGGCAGCTGACTTTACTTACCCCTGGAAACAGGCCATCCTTTGTGCCCAACTCCCTCTGCCGGGCACCAGGCCTCGGCCTCCTATAATCCCGAACGGAACAGGATTTCTTCCAGATGCAAGCTGCCACAAGCTGGAAGCCTGGCTTCCCTTGGAGGGCCAAAGGACTCCTAAAAACTGACATCATGCACCTGGGCAGCTGACTTTACTTACCCCTGGAAGCAGGCCATCCTTTGTGCCCAACTCCCTCTGCCGGGCACCAGGCCTCGGCCACCTACAATCCCGAACAGAACAGGATTACTTCCAGATGCAAGCTGCCACAAGCTGGAAGCCTGGCTTTCCATGGAGGACCAATAGCCACCTGCAAACTGACATCAGGCACCTGGGCAGCTGACTTTCCTTACCCCTGGAAACAGGCCATCCTTTGTGCCCAACACCCTCTGCCGGGCATCTGGCCTCGGCCACCTACAATCCCGAACGGAACAGGATTTCTTCCAGATGCAAGCTGCCACAAACTGGAAGACTTGCTTCAGTTGGAGGGCCAAATACCTCCTACAAACTGACACCAGGCACCTGGGCAGCTGACTTTACTTACCCCTGGAAACAGGCCATCCTTTGTGCCCAACTCCCTCTGCCGGGCACCAGGCCTCGGCCACCTACAATCCCAAACGGAACAGGATTTCTTCCAGATGCAAGCTGCCACAAGCTGGAAGCCTGGCTTCCGTTGGAGGGCCAAAGGCCTCCTAAAAACTGACATCAGGCACCTGGGCAGCTGACTTTACTTACCCCTGGAAACAGGCCATCCTTTGTTCCAAACACTCTCAGCCGGGCACCTAGCTCCGGCCACCTACAATTCCGAACGAAACAGGATTTCTTCCAGATGCAAGCTGCCACAAGCAGGAAGCCTGGCTTCCCATGGAGTGCCAAGGGCCTCCTACAAACTGACATCAGGCACCTGGGCAGCTGACTTTACTTACCCCTGGAAACAGGCCATCCTTTGTGCCCAACTCCCTCTGCCGGGCCCACACCTTCGGCCACCTATTATCCCGAACGGGACAGCATTTCTTCCAGATGCAAGCTGCCACAAACTGGAAGACTTGCTTTTGTTGGAGTGCCAAAGGCCTCGTACAAACTGACACCAGGCACCTGGGCAGCTGACTTTCCTTACCCCTGGAAACAGGCCATCCTTTGTGCGCAACTCCCTCTGACGGGCACTAGGCCTCGGCTACCTACAATCCCGAACGGAACAGCATTTCTTCCAGATGCAAGCTGCCAGAAACTGGAAGACTTGCTTTCCTTGGAGGGCCAAAGGCCTCCTACAAATAGACACCAGGCACCTGGGCAGCTGACTTTACTTACCCCTGGAAACGGGCCATCATTTGTGCCCAACTCCCTCTGCCGGGCACCAGGCCTCGACCACCTACAATCCCAAACGTAACAGGATTTCTTCCAGATGCAAGCTTCCTTGAAAAGGAAGACTAGCTTCCCTTGGAGGGCCAAAGGCCTCCCACAAACTGACATCAGGCACCTGGGCAGCTGACTTTACTTACCCCTGGAAACAGGCCATCCTTTGTGCCCAACTCCCTCTGCCGGGCCCCAGGCCTCGGCCACCTACAATCCCGAACGGAACAGGATTACTTCCAGATGCGAGCTGCCACTAGCTGGAAGCCTGGCTTCCCTTGGAGGACCAATAGCCACCTGAAAACTGACATCAGGCACCTGGGCAACTGACTTTACTTACCCCTGGAAACAGGCCATCATTTGTGCCCAACTCCCTCTGCCGGGCACCTGGCCTCGGCCACCTACAATCCCGAACGGAACAGGATTTCTTCCAGATGCACGCTGCCACAAACTGGAAGACTTGCTTCCCATGGAGGAACAATAGCCTCCTACAAACTGACATCAGGCACCTGGGCAGCTGACTTTACTTACCCCTGGAAACAGGCCATCCTTTGTGCCCAACTCCCTCTGCCGGGCACCTAGCTCCGGCCACCTATAATCCCGAACGAAACAGGATTTCTTCCAGATGCAAGCTGCCACAAGCCGGAAGCCTGGCTTCCCATGGAGGGCCAAAGGCCTCCTACAAACTGACGCCAGGCACCTGGGCAGCTGACTTTACTTACCCCTGGAAACAGGCCATCCTTTGTGCCCAACTCCATCTTCCGGGCACCTGGCCTCGGCCACCTACAATCCCGAACGGAACAGGATTACTTCCAGATGCAAGCAGCCACAAGCTGGAAGCCCGGCTTCCCATGGAGGACCAATAGCCACCTGAAATCTGACATCAGGCACCTGGGCAGCTGACTTTACTTACCCCTGGAAACAGGCCATCATTTGTGCCCAACTCCCTCTGCCGGGCTACAGCTTCGGCCACTTACAATCCCGAACGGAACAGCATTTCTTCCAGATGCAAGCTGCCACAAACTGGAAGACTTGCTTCCCATGGAGGAGCAATAGCCTCCTACAAACTGACATCAGGCACCTGGGCAGCTGACTTTACTTACCCCTGGAAACAGGCCATCCTTTGAGCCCAACTCCCTGTGCTGGGCACCTAGCTCCGGGCACCTATAATCCCGAACGAAACAGGATTTCTTCAAGATGCAAGCTGCCACAAGCCGGAAGCCTGGCTTCCCATGGAGTGCCAAAGGCCTCCTACAAACTGACACCAGGCACCTGGGCAGCTGACTTTATTTACCCCTGGAAACAGGCCATCCTTTGTGCCCAACTCCCTCTGCCGGGCACCTGGCCTCGGCCACCTACAATCCCGAACGGAACAGGATTTCTTCCAGATGGAAGCTGCCACAAGCAGGAAGCCTGGTTTCCCATGGAATGTCAAAGGCCTCCTAAAAACTGACATCAGGCACCTGGGCAGCTGACTTTACTTACCCCTGGAAACAGGCCATCCTTTGTGCCCAACTCCCTCTGCCGGGCACCAGGCCTCGGCCTCCTCTAATCCTGAACGGAACAGGATTTCTTCCAGATGCAAGCTGCCACAAGCTGGAAGCCTGGCTTCCCTTGGAGGGGCAAAGGACTCCTAAAAACTGACATCATGCACCTGGGCAGCTGACTTTACATACCCCTGGAAGCAGGCCATCCTTTGTGCCCAACTCCCTCTGCCGGGCACCAGGCCTCGGCCACCTACAATCCCGAACAGAACAGGATTACTTTCAGATGCAAGCTGCCACAAGCTGGAAGCCTGGCTTTCCATGGAGGACCAATAGCCACCTGCAAACTGACATCAGGCACCTGGGCAGCTGACTTTCCTTACCCCTGGAAACAGGCCATCCTTTGTGCCCAACACCCTCTGCCGGGCACCTGGCCTCGGCCACCTACAATCCCGAACGGAACAGGATTTCTTCCAGATGCAAGCTGCCAGAAACTGGAAGACTTGCTTCAGTTGGAGGGCCAAATACCTCCTACAAACTGACACCAGGCACCTGGGCAGCTGACTTTACTTACCCCTGGAAACAGGCCATCCTTTGTGCCCAGCTCCCTCTGCCGGGCACCAGGCATCGGCCACCTACAATCCCAAACGGAACAGGATTTCTTCCAGATGCAAGCTGCCACAAGCTGGAAGCCTGGCTTCCGTTGGAGGGCCAAAGGCCTCCTACAAACTGACATCAGGCACCTGGGCAGCTGACTTTACTTACCCCTGGAAACAGGCCATCCTTTGTTCCAAACACTCTCAGCCGGGCACCTAGCTCCGGCCACCTACAATTCCGAACGGAACAGCATTTCTTCCAGATGCAAGCTGCCACAAGCCGGAAGCCTGGCTTCCCATGGAGGGCCAAAGGCCTCCTACAAACTGACGCCAGGCACCTGGGCAGCTGACTTTACTTACCCCTGGAAACAGGCCATCCTTTGTGCCCAACTCCCTCTGCCGGGCACCTGGCCTCGGCCACCTACAATCCCAAACGGAACAGGATTTCTTCCAGATGCAAGCTGCCACAAGCTGGAAGCCTGGCTTCCGTTGGAGGGCCAAAGGCCTCCTACAAACTGACATCAGGCACCTGGGCAGCTGACTTTACTTACCCCTGGAAACAGGCCATCCTTTGTGCCCAACTCCCTCTGCCGGGCACCAGGCCTCGGCCACCTACAATCCCGAACGGAACAGGATTACTACCAGATGCAAGCTGCCACAAGCTGGAAGCCTGGCTTCCCATGGAGGACCAATAGCCACCTGAAAACTGACATCAGGCACCTGGGCAGCTGACTTTACTTACCCCTGGAAACAGGCCATCATTTGTGCCCAACTCCCTCTGCCGGGCTACAGCTTCGGCCACCTACAATCCCGAACGGAACAGCATTTCTTCCAGATGCAAGCTGCCACAAACTGGAAGACTTGCTTCCCATGGAGTAGCAATAGCCTCCTACAAACTGACATCAGGCACCTGGGCAGCTGACTTTACTTACCCCTGGAAACAGGCCATCCTTTGAGCCCAACTCCCTCTGCTGGGCACCTAGCTCCGGGCACCTATAATCCCGAACGAAACAGGATTTCTTCAAGATGCAAGCTGCCACAAGCCGGAAGCCTGGCTTCCCATGGAGTGCCAAAGGCCTCCTACAAACTGACACCAGGCACCTGGGCAGCTGACTTTATTTACCCCTGGAAACAGGCCATCCTTTGTGCCCAACTCCCTCTGCCGGGCACCTGGCCTCGGCCACCTACAATCCCGAACGGAACAGCATTTCTTCCAGATGCAAGCTGCCAAAAGCAGGAAGCCTGACTTCCCATGGAATGTCAAAGGCCTCCGAAAAACTGACATCAGGCACCTGGGCAGCTGACTTTACTTACCCCTGGAAACAGGCCATCCTTTGTGCCCAACTCCCTCTGCTGGGCACCTGGCCTCGGCTACCTACAATCCTGAATGGAACAGCATTTCTTCCAGATTCAAGCTGCCACAAACTGGAAGACTAGCTTCCCTTGGAGGGCCAAAGGCCTCTTACAAATAGACACCAGGCACCTGGGCAGCTGACTTTACTTACCCCTGGAAACAGGCCATCTTTGTGCCCAACTCCCTGTGCCGGGCACCAGGACTCTGCCACCTACAATCCCGAACGGAACAGGATTTCTTCCAGATGCAAGCTGCCACAAGCTGGAAGCCTGGCTTCCCTTGGAGGGCCAAAGGACTCCTAAAAACTGACATCATGCACCTGGGCAGCTGACTTTCCTTACCCCTGGAAGCAGGCCATCCTTTGTGCCCAACTCCCTCTGCCGGGCACCTGGCCTCGGCCACCTACAATACCAAACGGAACAGGATTTCTTCCAGATGCAAGCTGCCACAAGCTGGAAGCCTGGCTTCCGTTGGAGGGCCAAAGGCCTCCTACAAACTGACATCAGGCACCTGGGCAGCTGACTTTACTTACCCCTGGAAACAGGCCATCCTTTGTTCCAAACACTCTCAGCCGGGCACCTAGCTCCGGCCACCTACAATTCCGAACGAAACAGGATTTCTTCCAGATGCAAGCTGCCACAAGCAGGAAGCCTGGCTTCCCATGGAGTGCCTAGGGCCTCCTACAAACTGACATCAGGCACCTGGGCAGCTGACTTTACTTACCCCTGGAAACAGGCCATCATTTGTGCCCAACTCCCTCTGCCGGGCCCACACCTTCGGCCACCTATTATCCCGAACGGGACAGCATTTCTTCCAGATGCAAGCTGCCACAAACTGGAAGACTTGCTTTTGTTGGAGTGCCAAAGGCCTCGTACAAACTGACACCAGGCACCTGGGCAGCTGACTTTCCTTACCCCTGGAAACAGGCCATCCTTTGTGCGCAACTCCCTCTGACGGGCACTAGGCCTCGGCTGCCTACAATCTTGAACGGAACAGCATTTGTTCCAGATGCAAGCTGCCAGAAACTGGAAGACTTGCTTTCATTGGAGGGCCAAAGGCCTCCTACAAATAGACACCAGGCACCTGGGCAGCTGACTTTACTTACCCCTGGAAACGGGCCATCATTTGTGCCCAACTCCCTCTGCCGGGCACCAGGCCTCGACCACCTACAATCCCAAACGGAACAGGATTTCTTCCAGATGCAAGCTTCCTTGAACAGGAAGGCTAGCTTCCCTTGGAGGGCCAAAGGCCTCCCACAAACTGACATCAGGCACCTGGGCAGCTGACTTTACTTACCCCAGTAAACAGGCCATCCTTTGTGCCCAACTCCCTGTGCCGGGCCCCAGGACTCGGCCACCTACAATCCCGAACGGAACAGGATTACTTCCAGATGCGAGCTGCCACAAGCTGGAAGCCTGGCTTCCCTTGGAGGACCAATAGCCACCTGAAAACTGACATCAGGCACCTGGGCAGCTGACTTTACTTAACCCTGGAAACAGGCCATCATTTGTGCCCAACTCCCTCTGCCGGGCACCTGGCCTCGGCCACCTACAATCCCGAACGGAACAGGATTTCTTCCAGATGAAAGCTGCCACAAACTGGAAGACTTGCTTCCCATGGAGGAACAATAGTCTCCTACAAACTGACATCAGGCACCTGGGCAGCTGACTTTACTTACCCCTGGAAACAGGCCATCCTTTGTGCCCAACTCCCTCTGCCGGGCACCTAGCTCCGGCCACCTATAATCCCGAACGAAACAGGATTTCTTCCAGATGCAAGCTGCCACAAGCCGGAAGCCTGGCTTCCCATGGAGGGCCAAAGGCCTCCTACAAACTGACGCCAGGCACCTGGGCAGCTGACTTTACTTACCCCTGGAAACAGGCCATCCTTTGTGCCCAACTCCCTCTGCCGGGCACCTGGCCTCGGACACCAACAATCCCGAACGGAACAGGATTTCTTCCAGATGCAAGCTGCCACAAACTGGAAGAATTGCTTCCGTTGGAGGGCCAAAGGCCTCCTACAAACTGACATCAGGCACCTGGGCAGCTGACTTTACTTACTCCTGGAAACAGGCCATCCTTTGTGCCCAACTCCCTCTGCCGGGCACCAGGCCTCGCCCACCTACAATCCCGAACGGAACAGGATTACTTCGAGATGCAAGCTGCCACAAGCTGGAAGCCTGGCTTCCCTTGGAGGACCAATAGCCACCTGAAAACTGACATCAGGCACCTGGGCAGCTGACTTTACTTACCCCTGGAAACAGGCCATCATTTGTGCCCAACTCCCTCTGCCGGGCTACAGCTTCGGCCACCTACAATCCCGAACGGAACAGCATTTCTTCCAGATGCAAGCTGCCACAAACTGGAAGACTTGCTTCCCATGGAGGAACAATAGCCTCCTACAAACTGACATCAGGCACCTGGGCAGCTGACTTTACTTACCCCTGGAAACAGGCCATCCTTTGAGCCCAACTCACTGTGCTGGGCACCTAGCTCCGGGCACCAATAATCCCGAACGAAACAGGATTTCTTCAAGATGCAAGCTGCCAAAAGCAGGAAGCCTGGCTTCCCATGGAATGTCAAAGGCCTCCGAAAAACTGACATCAGGCACTTGGGCAGCTGACTTTACTTACCCCTGGAAACAGGCCATCCTTTGTGCCCAACTCCCTCTGCTGGGCACCTGGCCTCGGCTACCTACAATCCTGAATGGAACAGCATTTCTTCCAGATTCAAGCTGCCACAAGCCGGAAGCCTGGCTTCCCATGGAGGGCCAAAGGCCTCCTACAAACTGACGCCAGGCACCTGGGCAGCTGACTTTACTTACCCCTGGAAACAGGCCATCTTTGTGCCCAACTCCCGCTGCCGGGCACCAGGCCTCGGCCTCCTATAATCCCGAACGGAACAGGATTTCTTCCAGATGCAAGCTGCCACAAGCTGGAAGCCTGGCTTCCCTTGGAGGGGCAAAGGACTCCTAAAAACTGACATCATGCACCTGGGCAGCTGACTTTACTTACCCCTGGAAGCAGGCCATCCTTTGTGCCCAACTCCCTCTGCTGGGCACCAGGCCTCGGCCACCTACAATCCCGAACAGAACAGGATTACTTCCAGATGCAAGCTGCCACAAGCTGGAAGCCTGGCTTTCCATGGAGGACCAATAGCCACCTGCAAACTGACATCAGGCACCTGGGCAGCTGACTTTCCTTACCCCTGGAAACAGGCCATCCTTTGTGCCCAACACCCTCTGCCGGGCACCTGGCCTCGGCCACCTACAATCCCGAACGGAACAGGATTTCTTCCAGATGCAAGCTGCCAGAAACTGGAAGACTTGCTTCAGTTGGAGGGCCAAATACCTCCTACAAACTGACACCAGGCACCTGGGCAGCTGACTTTCCTTACCCCTGGGAACAGGCCATCCTTTGTGCCCAGCTCCCTCTGCCGGGCACCAGGCATCGGCCACCTACAATCCCAAACGGAACAGGATTTCTTCCAGATGCAAGCTGCCACAAGCAGGAAGCCTGGCTTCCCATGGAGTGCCTAGGGCCTCCTACAAACTGACATCAGGCACCTGGGCAGCTGACTTTACTTACCCCTGGAAACAGGCCATCATTTGTGCCCAACTCCCTCTGCCGGGCCCACACCTTCGGCCACCTATTATCCCGAACGGGACAGCATTTCTTCCAGATGCAAGCTGCCACAAACTGGAAGACTTGCTTTTGTTGGAGTGCCAAAGGCCTCGTACAAACTGACACCAGGCACCTGGGCAGCTGACTTTCCTTACCCCTGGAAACAGGCCATCCTTTGTGCGCAACTCCCTCTGACGGGCACTAGGCCTCGGCTGCCTACAATCTTGAACGGAACAGCATTTGTTCCAGATGCAAGCTGCCAGAAACTGGAAGACTTGCTTTCATTGGAGGGCCAAAGGCCTCCTACAAATAGACACCAGGCACCTGGGCAGCTGACTTTACTTACCCCTGGAAACGGGCCATCATTTGTGCCCAACTCCCTCTGCCGGGCACCAGGCCTCGACCACCTACAATCCCAAACGGAACAGGATTTCTTCCAGATGCAAGCTTCCTTGAACAGGAAGGCTAGCTTCCCTTGGAGGGCCAAAGGCCTCCCACAAACTGACATCAGGCACCTGGGCAGCTGACTTTACTTACCCCAGTAAACAGGCCATCCTTTGTGCCCAACTCCCTGTGCCGGGCCCCAGGACTCGGCCACCTACAATCCCGAACGGAACAGGATTACTTCCAGATGCGAGCTGCCACAAGCTGGAAGCCTGGCTTCCCTTGGAGGACCAATAGCCACCTGAAAACTGACATCAGGCACCTGGGCAGCTGACTTTACTTAACCCTGGAAACAGGCCATCATTTGTGCCCAACTCCCTCTGCCGGGCACCTGGCCTCGGCCACCTACAATCCCGAACGGAACAGGATTTCTTCCAGATGAAAGCTGCCACAAACTGGAAGACTTGCTTCCCATGGAGGAACAATAGTCTCCTACAAACTGACATCAGGCACCTGGGCAGCTGACTTTACTTACCCCTGGAAACAGGCCATCCTTTGTGCCCAACTCCCTCTGCCGGGCACCTAGCTCCGGCCACCTATAATCCCGAACGAAACAGGATTTCTTCCAGATGCAAGCTGCCACAAGCCGGAAGCCTGGCTTCCCATGGAGGGCCAAAGGCCTCCTACAAACTGACGCCAGGCACCTGGGCAGCTGACTTTACTTACCCCTGGAAACAGGCCATCCTTTGTGCCCAACTCCCTCTGCCGGGCACCTGGCCTCGGACACCAACAATCCCGAACGGAACAGGATTTCTTCCAGATGCAAGCTGCCACAAACTGGAAGAATTGCTTCCGTTGGAGGGCCAAAGGCCTCCTACAAACTGACATCAGGCACCTGGGCAGCTGACTTTACTTACTCCTGGAAACAGGCCATCCTTTGTGCCCAACTCCCTCTGCCGGGCACCAGGCCTCGCCCACCTACAATCCCGAACGGAACAGGATTACTTCCAGATGCAAGCTGCCACAAGCTGGAAGCCTGGCTTCCCTTGGAGGACCAATAGCCACCTGAAAACTGACATCAGGCACCTGGGCAGCTGACTTTACTTACCCCTGGAAACAGGCCATCATTTGTGCCCAACTCCCTCTGCCGGGCTACAGCTTCGGCCACCTACAATCCCGAACGGAACAGCATTTCTTCCATATGCAAGCTGCCACAAACTGGAAGACTTGCTTCCCATGGAGGAACAATAGCCTCCTACAAACTGACATCAGGCACCTGGGCAGCTGACTTTACTTACCCCTGGAAACAGGCCATCCTTTGAGCCCAACTCCCTGTGCTGGGCACCTAGCTCCGGGCACCAATAATCCCGAACGAAACAGGATTTCTTCAAGATGCAAGCTGCCAAAAGCAGGAAGCCTGGCTTCCCATGGAATGTCAAAGGCCTCCGAAAAACTGACATCAGGCACTTGGGCAGCTGACTTTACTTACCCCTGGAAACAGGCCATCCTTTGTGCCCAACTCCCTCTGCTGGGCACCTGGCCTCGGCTACCTACAATCCTGAATGGAACAGCATTTCTTCCAGATTCAAGCTGCCACAAGCCGGAAGCCTGGCTTCCCATGGAGGGCCAAAGGCCTCCTACAAACTGACGCCAGGCACCTGGGCAGCTGACTTTACTTACCCCTGGAAACAGGCCATCTTTGTGCCCAACTCCCGCTGCCGGGCACCAGGCCTCGGCCTCCTATAATCCCGAACGGAACAGGATTTCTTCCAGATGCAAGCTGCCACAAGCTTGAAGCCTGGCTTCCCTTGGAGGGGCAAAGGACTCCTAAAAACTGACATCATGCACCTGGGCAGCTGACTTTACTTACCCCTGGAAGCAGGCCATCCTTTGTGCCCAACTCCCTCTGCTGGGCACCAGGCCTCGGCCACCTACAATCCCGAACAGAACAGGATTACTTCCAGATGCAAGCTGCCACAAGCTGGAAGCCTGGCTTTCCATGGAGGACCAATAGCCACCTGCAAACTGACATCAGGCACCTGGGCAGCTGACTTTCCTTACCCCTGGAAACAGGCCATCCTTTGTGCCCAACACCCTCTGCCGGGCACCTGGCCTCGGCCACCTACAATCCCGAACGGAACAGGATTTCTTCCAGATGCAAGCTGCCAGAAACTGGAAGACTTGCTTCAGTTGGAGGGCCAAATACCTCCTACAAACTGACACCAGGCACCTGGGCAGCTGACTTTACTTACCCCTGGAAACAGGCCATCCTTTGTGCCCAGCTCCCTCTGCCGGGCACCAGGCATCGGCCACCTACAATCCCAAACGGAACAGGATTTCTTCCAGATGCAAGCTGCCACAAGCTGGAAGCCTGGCTTCCGTTGGAGGGCCAAAGGCCTCCTACAAACTGACATCAGGCACCTGGGCAGCTGACTTTACTTACCCCTGAAAACAGGCCATCCTTTGTTCCAAACACTCTCAGCCGGGCACCTAGCTCCGGCCACCTACAATTCCGAACGGAACAGCATTTCTTCCAGATGCAAGCTGCCACAAGCCGGAAGCCTGGCTTCCCATGGAGGGCCAAAGGCCTCCTAACAACTGACATCAGGAACCTGGGCAGCTGACTTTACTTACCCCTGGAAACAGGCCATCCTTTGTGCCCAACTCCCTCTGCCGGGCACCTGGCCTCGGCCACCTACAATCCCAAACGGAACAGGATTTCTTCCAGATGCAAGCTGCCACAAGCTGGAAGCCTGGCTTCCGTTGGAGGGCCAAAGGCCTCCTACAAACTGACATCAGGCACCTGGGCAGCTGACTTTACTTACCCCTGGAAACAGGCCATCCTTTGTGCCCAACTCCCTCTGCCGGGCACCAGGCCTCGGCCACCTACAATCCCGAACGGAACAGGATTACTACCAGATGCAAGCTGCCACAAGCTGGAAGCCTGGCTTCCCATGGAGGACCAATAGCCACCTGAAAACTGACATCAGGCACCTGGGCAGCTGACTTTACTTACCCCTGGAAACAGGCCATCATTTGTGCCCAACTCCCTCTGCCGGGCTACAGCTTCGGCCACCTACAATCCCGAACGGAACAGCATTTCTTCCAGATGCAAGCTGCCACAAACTGGAAGACTTGCTTCCCATGGAGTAGCAATAGCCTCCTACAAACTGACATCAGGCACCTGGGCAGCTGACTTTACTTACCCCTGGAAACAGGCCATCCTTTGAGCCCAACTCCCTCTGCTGGGCACCTAGCTCCGGGCACCTATAATCCCGAACGAAACAGGATTTCTTCAAGATGCAAGCTGCCACAAGCCGGAAGCCTGGCTTCCCATGGAGTGCCAAAGGCCTCCTACAAACTGACATCAGGCACCTGGGCAGCTGACTTTATTTACCCCTGGAAACAGCCCATCCTTTGTGCCCAACTCCCTCTGCCGGGCACCTGGCCTCGGCCACCTACAATCCCGAACGGAACAGGATTTCTTCCAGATGCAAGCTGCCAAAAGCAGGAAGCCTGGCTTCCCATGGAATGTCAAAGGCCTCCGAAAAACTGACATCAGGCACCTGGGCAGCTGACTTTACTTACCCCTGGAAACAGGCCATCCTTTGTGCCCAACTCCCTCTGCTGGGCACCTGGCCTCGGCTACCTACAATCCTGAATGGAACAGCATTTCTTCCAGATTCAAGCTGCCACAAACTGGAAGACTAGCTTCCCTTGGAGGGCCAAAGGCCTCCTACAAATAGACACCAGGCACCTGGGCAGCTGACTTTACTTACCCCTGGAAACAGGCCATCTTTGTGCCCAACTCCCTGTGCCGGGCACCAGGACTCCGCCACCTACAATCCCGAACGGAACAGGATTTCTTCCAGATGCAAGCTGCCACAAGCTGGAAGCCTGGCTTCCCTTGGAGGGCCAAAGGACTCCTAAAAACTGACATCATGCACCTGGGCAGCTGACTTTCCTTACCCCTGGAAGCAGGCCATCCTTTGTGCCCAACTCCCTCTGCCGGGCACCTGGCCTCGGCCACCTACAATACCAAACGGAACAGGATTTCTTCCAGATGCAAGCTGCCACAAGCTGGAAGCCTGGCTTCCGTTGGAGGGCCAAAGGCCTCCTACAAACTGACATCAGGCACCTGGGCAGCTGACTTTACTTACCCCTGGAAACAGGCCATCCTTTGTTCCAAACACTCTCAGCCGGGCACCTAGCTCCGGCCACCTACAATTCCGAACGAAACAGGATTTCTTCCAGATGCAAGCTGCCACAAGCAGGAAGCCTGGCTTCCCATGGAGTGCCAAGGGCCTCCTACAAACTGACATCAGGCACCTGGGCAGCTGACTTTACTTACCCCTGGAAACAGGCCATCATTTGTGCCCAACTCCCTCTGCCGGGCCCACACCTTCGGCCACCTATTATCCCGAACGGGACAGCATTTCTTCCAGATGCAAGCTGCCACAAACTGGAAGACTTGCTTTTGTTGGAGTACCAAAGGCCTCGTACAAACTGACACCAGGCACCTGGGCAGCTGACTTTCCTTACCCCTGGAAACAGGCCATCCTTTGTGCGCAACTCCCTCTGACGGGCACTAGGCCTCGGCTGCCTACAATCCCGAACGGAACAGCATTTGTTCCAGATGCAAGCTGCCAGAAACTGGAAGACTTGCTTTCATTGGAGGGCCAAAGGCCTCCTACAAATAGACACCAGGCACCTGGGCAGCTGACTTTACTTACCCCTGGAAACGGGCCATCATTTGTGCCCAACTCCCTCTGCCGGGCACCAGGCCTCGACCACCTACAATCCCAAACGGAACAGGATTTCTTCCAGATGCAAGCTTCCTTGAACAGGAAGGCTAGCTTCCCTTGGAGGGCCAAAGGCCTCCCACAAACTGACATCAGGCACCTGGGCAGCTGACTTTACTTACCCCAGTAAACAGGCCATCCTTTGTGCCCAACTCCCTCTGCCGGGCCCCAGGACTCGGCCACCTACAATCCCGAACGGAACAGGATTACTTCCAGATGCGAGCTGCCACAAGCTGGAAGCCTGGCTTCCCTTGGAGGACCAATAGCCACCTGAAAACTGACATCAGGCACCTGGGCAGCTGACTTTACTTACCCCTGGAAACAGGCCATCATTTGTTCCCAACTCCCTCTGCCGGGCACCTGGCCTCGGCCACCTACAATCCCGAACGGAACAGGATTTCTTCCAGATGAAAGCTGCCACAAACTGGAAGACTTGCTTCCCATGGAGGAACAATAGCCTCCTACAAACTGACATCAGGCACCTGGGCAGCTGACTTTACTTACCCCTGGAAACAGGCCATCCTTTGTGCCCAACTCCCTCTGCCGGGCACCTAGCTCCGGCCACCTATAATCCCGAACGAAACAGGATTTCTTCCAGATGCAAGCTGCCACAAGCCGGAAGCCTGGCTTCCCATGGAGGGCCAAAGGCCTCCTACAAACTGACGCCAGGCACCTGGGCAGCTGACTTTACTTACCCCTGGAAACAGGCCATCCTTTGTGCCCAACTCCCTCTGCCGGGCACCTGGCCTCGGACACTAACAATCCCGAACGGAACAGGATTTCTTCCAGATGCAAGCTGCCACAAACTGGAAGAATTGCTTCCGTTGGAGGGCCAAAGGCCTCCTACAAACTGACATCAGGCACCTGGGCAGCTGACTTTACTTACCCCTGGAAACAGGCCATCCTTTGTGCCCAACTCCCTCTGCCGGGCACCAGGCCTCGCCCACCTACAATCCCGAACGGAACAGGATTACTTCGAGATGCAAGCTGCCACAAGCTGGAAGCCTGGCTTCCCTTGGAGGACCAATAGCCACCTGAAAACTGACATCAGGCACCTGGGCAGCTGACTTTACTTACCCCTGGAAACAGGCCATCATTTGTGCCCAACTCCCTCTGCCGGGCTACAGCTTCGGCCACCTACAATCCCGAACGGAACAGCATTTCTTCCAGATGCAAGCTGCCACAAACTGGAAGACTTGCTTCCCATGGAGGAACAATAGCCTCCTACAAACTGACATCAGGCACCTGGGCAGCTGACTTTACTTACCCCTGGAAACAGGCCATCCTTTGAGCCCAACTCCCTGTGCTGGGCACCTAGCTCCGGGCACCAATAATCCCGAACGAAACAGGATTTCTTCAAGATGCAAGCTGCCAAAAGCAGGAAGCCTGGCTTCCCATGGAATGTCAAAGGCCTCCGAAAAACTGACATCAGGCACTTGGGCAGCTGACTTTACTTACCCCTGGAAACAGGCCATCCTTTGTGCCCAACTCCCTCTGCTGGGCACCTGGCCTCGGCTACCTACAATCCTGAATGGAACAGCATTTCTTCCAGATTCAAGCTGCCACAAACTGGAAGACTAGCTTCCCTTGGAGGGCCAAAGGCCTCCTACAAATAGACACCAGGCACCTGGGCAGCTGACTTTACTTACCCCTGGAAACAGGCCATCCTTTGTGCCCAACTCCCTCTGCCGGGCACCAGGCCTCGGCCACCTACAATCCCAAACGGAACAGGATTTCTTCCAGATGCAAGCTGCCACAAGCTGGAAGCCTGGCTTCCGTTGGAGGGCCAAAGGCCTCCTACAAACTGACATCAGGCACCTGGGCAGCTGACTTTACTTACCCCTGGAAACAGGCCATCCTTTGTTCCAAACACTCTCAGCCGGGCACCTAGCTCCGGCCACCTACAATCCCAAACGGAACAGGATTTCTTCCAGATGCAAGCTGCCACAAGCTGGAAGCCTGGCTTCCGTTGGAGGGCCAAAGGCCTCCTACAAACTGACATCAGGCACATGGGCAGCTGACTTTACTTACCTCTGGAAACAGGCCATCCTTTGTGCCCAACTCCCTCTGCCGGGCCCACACCTTCGGCCACCTATTATCCCGAACGGGACAGCATTTCTTCCAGATGCAAGCTGCCACAAACTGGAAGACTTGCTTTTGTTGGAGTGCCAAAGGCCTCGTACAAACTGACACCAGGCACCTGGGCAGCTGACTTTCCTTACCCTTGGAAACAGGCCATCCTTTGTGCGCAACTCCCTCTGACGGGCACTAGGTCTCGGCTACCTACAATCCCGAACGGAACAGCATTTGTTCCAGATGCAAGCTGCCATAAACTGGAAGACTTGCTTTCCTTGGAGGGCCAAAGGCCTCCTACAAATAGACACCAGGCACCTGGGCAGCTGACTTTACTTACCCATGGAAACAGGCCATCCTTTGTGCCCAACTCCCTCTGCTGGGCACCTGGCCTCGGCTACCTACAATCCTGAATGGAACAGCATTTCTTCCAGATTCAAGCTGCCACAAGCCGGAAGCCTGGCTTCCCATGGAGGGCCAAAGGCCTCCTACAAACTGACGCCAGGCACCTGGGCAGCTGACTTTACTTACCCCTGGAAACAGGCCATCTTTGTGCCCAGCTCCCGCTGCCGTGCACCAGGCCTCGGCCTCCTATAATCCCGAACGGAACAGGATTTCTTCCAGATGCAAGCTGCCACAAGCTGGAAGCCTGGCTTCCCTTGGAGGGGCAAAGGACTCCTAAAAACTGACATCATGCACCTGGGCAGCTGACTTTACTTACCCCTGGAAGCAGGCCATCCTTTGTGCCCAACTCCCTCTGCTGGGCACCAGGCCTCGGCCACCTACAATCCCGAACAGAACAGGATTACTTCCAGATGCAAGCTGCCACAAGCTGGAAGCCTGGCTTTCCATGGAGGACCAATAGCCACCTGCAAACTGACATCAGGCACCTGGGCAGCTGACTTTCCTTACCCCTGGAAACAGGCCATCCTTTGTGCCCAACACCCTCTGCCGGGCACCTGGCCTCGGCCACCTACAATCCCGAACGGAACAGGATTTCTTCCAGATGCAAGCTGCCAGAAACTGGAAGACTTGCTTCAGTTGGAGGGCCAAATACCTCCTACAAACTGACACCAGGCACCTGGGCAGCTGACTTTACTTACCCCTGGAAACAGGCCATCCTTTGTGCCCAGCTCCCTCTGCCGGGCACCAGGCATCGGCCACCTACAATCCCAAACGGAACAGGATTTCTTCCAGATGCAAGCTGCCACAAGCTGGAAGCCTGGCTTCCGTTGGAGGGCCAAAGGCCTCCTACAAACTGACATCAGGCACCTGGGCAGCTGACTTTACTTACCCCTGAAAACAGGCCATCCTTTGTTCCAAACACTCTCAGCCGGGCACCTAGCTCCGGCCACCTACAATTCCGAACGGAACAGCATTTCTTCCAGATGCAAGCTGCCACAAGCCGGAAGCCTGGCTTCCCATGGAGGGCCAAAGGCCTCCTAACAACTGACATCAGGCACCTGGGCAGCTGACTTTACTTACCCCTGGAAACAGGCCATCCTTTGTGCCCAACTCCCTCTGCCGGGCACCTGGCCTCGGCCACCTACAATCCCAAACGGAACAGGATTTCTTCCAGATGCAAGCTGCCACAAGCTGGAAGCCTGGCTTCCGTTGGAGGGCCAAAGGCCTCCTACAAACTGACATCAGGCACCTGGGCAGCTGACTTTACTTACCCCTGGAAACAGGCCATCCTTTGTGCCCAACTCCCTCTGCCGGGCACCAGGCCTCGGCCACCTACAATCCCGAACGGAACAGGATTACTACCAGATGCAAGCTGCCACAAGCTGGAAGCCTGGCTTCCCATGGAGGACCAATAGCCACCTGAAAACTGACATCAGGCACCTGGGCAGCTGACTTTACTTACCCCTGGAAACAGGCCATCATTTGTGCCCAACTCCCTCTGCCGGGCTACAGCTTCGGCCACCTACAATCCCGAACGGAACAGCATTTCTTCCAGATGCAAGCTGCCACAAACTGGAAGACTTGCTTCCCATGGAGTAGCAATAGCCTCCTACAAACTGACATCAGGCACCTGGGCAGCTGACTTTACTTACCCCTGGAAACAGGCCATCCTTTGAGCCCAACTCCCTCTGCTGGGCACCTAGCTCCGGGCACCTATAATCCCGAACGAAACAGGATTTCTTCAAGATGCAAGCTGCCACAAGCCGGAAGCCTGGCTTCCCATGGAGTGCCAAAGGCCTCCTACAAACTGACACCAGGCACCTGGGCAGCTGACTTTATTTACCCCTGGAAACAGCCCATCCTTTGTGCCCAACTCCCTCTGCCGGGCACCTGGCCTCGGCCACCTACAATCCCGAACGGAACAGGATTTCTTCCAGATGCAAGCTGCCAAAAGCAGGAAGCCTGGCTTCCCATGGAATGTCAAAGGCCTCCGAAAAACTGACATCAGGCACCTGGGCAGCTGACTTTACTTACCCCTGGAAACAGGCCATCCTTTGTGCCCAACTCCCTCTGCTGGGCACCTGGCCTCGGCTACCTACAATCCTGAATGGAACAGCATTTCTTCCAGATTCAAGCTGCCACAAACTGGAAGACTAGCTTCCCTTGGAGGGCCAAAGGCCTCCTACAAATAGACACCAGGCACCTGGGCAGCTGACTTTACTTACCCCTGGAAACAGGCCATCTTTGTGCCCAACTCCCTGTGCCGGGCACCAGGACTCCGCCACCTACAATCCCGAACGGAACAGGATTTCTTCCAGATGCAAGCTGCCACAAGCTGGAAGCCTAGCTTCCCTTGGAGGGCCAAAGGACTCCTAAAAACTGACATCATGCACCTGGGCAGCTGACTTTCCTTACCCCTGGAAGCAGGCCATCCTTTGTGCCCAACTCCCTCTGCCGGGCACCTGGCCTCGGCCACCTACAATACCAAACGGAACAGGATTTCTTCCAGATGCAAGCTGCCACAAGCTGGAAGCCTGGCTTCCGTTGGAGGGCCAAAGGCCTCCTACAAACTGACATCAGGCACCTGGGCAGCTGACTTTACTTACCCCTGGAAACAGGCCATCCTTTGTTCCAAACACTCTCAGCCGGGCACCTAGCTCCGGCCACCTACAATTCCGAACGAAACAGGATTTCTTCCAGATGCAAGCTGCCACAAGCAGGAAGCCTGGCTTCCCATGGAGTGCCAAGGGCCTCCTACAAACTGACATCAGGCACCTGGGCAGCTGACTTTACTTACCCCTGGAAACAGGCCATCATTTGTGCCCAACTCCCTCTGCCGGGCCCACACCTTCGGCCACCTATTATCCCGAACGGGACAGCATTTCTTCCAGATGCAAGCTGCCACAAACTGGAAGACTTGCTTTTGTTGGAGTACCAAAGGCCTCGTACAAACTGACACCAGGCACCTGGGCAGCTGACTTTCCTTACCCCTGGAAACAGGCCATCCTTTGTGCGCAACTCCCTCTGACGGGCACTAGGCCTCGGCTGCCTACAATCCCGAACGGAACAGCATTTGTTCCAGATGCAAGCTGCCAGAAACTGGAAGACTTGCTTTCATTGGAGGGCCAAAGGCCTCCTACAAATAGACACCAGGCACCTGGGCAGCTGACTTTACTTACCCCTGGAAACGGGCCATCATTTGTGCCCAACTCCCTCTGCCGGGCACCAGGCCTCGACCACCTACAATCCCAAACGGAACAGGATTTCTTCCAGATGCAAGCTTCCTTGAACAGGAAGGCTAGCTTCCCTTGGAGGGCCAAAGGCCTCCCACAAACTGACATCAGGCACCTGGGCAGCTGACTTTACTTACCCCAGTAAACAGGCCATCCTTTGTGCCCAACTCCCTCTGCCGGGCCCCAGGACTCGGCCACCTACAATCCCGAACGGAACAGGATTACTTCCAGATGCGAGCTGCCACAAGCTGGAAGCCTGGCTTCCCTTGGAGGACCAATAGCCACCTGAAAACTGACATCAGGCACCTGGGCAGCTGACTTTACTTACCCCTGGAAACAGGCCATCATTTGTTCCCAACTCCCTCTGCCGGGCACCTGGCCTCGGCCACCTACAATCCCGAACGGAACAGGATTTCTTCCAGATGAAAGCTGCCACAAACTGGAAGACTTGCTTCCCATGGAGGAACAATAGCCTCCTACAAACTGACATCAGGCACCTGGGCATCTGACTTTACTTACCCCTGGAAACAGGCCATCCTTTGTGCCCAACTCCCTCTGCCGGGCACCTAGCTCCGGCCACCTATAATCCCGAACGAAACAGGATTTCTTCCAGATGCAAGCTGCCACAAGCCGGAAGCCTGGCTTCCCATGGAGGGCCAAAGGCCTCCTACAAACTGACGCCAGGCACCTGGGCAGCTGACTTTACTTACCCCTGGAAACAGGCCATCCTTTGTGCCCAACTCCCTCTGCCGGGCACCTGGCCTCGGACACTAACAATCCCGAACGGAACAGGATTTCTTCCAGATGCAAGCTGCCACAAACTGGAAGAATTGCTTCCGTTGGAGGGCCAAAGGCCTCCTACAAACTGACATCAGGCACCTGGGCAGCTGACTTTACTTACCCCTGGAAACAGGCCATCCTTTGTGCCCAACTCCCTCTGCCGGGCACCAGGCCTCGCCCACCTACAATCCCGAACGGAACAGGATTACTTCGAGATGCAAGCTGCCACAAGCTGGAAGCCTGGCTTCCCTTGGAGGACCAATAGCCACCTGAAAACTGACATCAGGCACCTGGGCAGCTGACTTTACTTACCCCTGGAAACAGGCCATCATTTGTGCCCAACTCCCTCTGCCGGGCTACAGCTTCGGCCACCTACAATCCCGAACGGAACAGCATTTCTTCCAGATGCAAGCTGCCACAAACTGGAAGACTTGCTTCCCATGGAGGAACAATAGCCTCCTACAAACTGACATCAGGCACCTGGGCAGCTGACTTTACTTACCCCTGGAAACAGGCCATCCTTTGAGCCCAACTCCCTGTGCTGGGCACCTAGCTCCGGGCACCAATAATCCCGAACGAAACAGGATTTCTTCAAGATGCAAGCTGCCAAAAGCAGGAAGCCTGGCTTCCCATGGAATGTCAAAGGCCTCCGAAAAACTGACATCAGGCACTTGGGCAGCTGACTTTACTTACCCCTGGAAACAGGCCATCCTTTGTGCCCAACTCCCTCTGCTGGGCACCTGGCCTCGGCTACCTACAATCCTGAATGTAACAGCATTTCTTCCAGATTCAAGCTGCCACAAACTGGAAGACTAGCTTCCCTTGGAGGGCCAAAGGCCTCCTACAAATAGACACCAGGCACCTGGGCAGCTGACTTTACTTACCCCTGGAAACAGGCCATCCTTTGTGCCCAACTCCCTCTGCCGGGCACCAGGCCTCGGCCACCTACAATCCCAAACGGAACAGGATTTCTTCCAGATGCAAGCTGCCACAAGCTGGAAGCCTGGCTTCCGTTGGAGGGACAAAGGCCTCCTACAAACTGAAATCAGGCACCTGGGCAGCTGACTTTACTTACCCCTGGAAACAGGCCATCCTTTGTTCCAAACACTCTCAGCCGGGCACCTAGCTCCGGCCACCTACAATCCCAAACGGAACAGGATTTCTTCCAGATGCAAGCTGCCACAAGCTGGAAGCCTGGCTTCCGTTGGAGGGCCAAAGGCCTCCTACAAACTGACATCAGGCACCTGGGCAGCTGACTTTACTTACCTCTGGAAACAGGCCATCCTTTGTGCCCAACTCCCTCTGCCGGGCCCACACCTTCGGCCACCTATTATCCCGAACGGGACAGCATTTCTTCCAGATGCAAGCTGCCACAAACTGGAAGACTTGCTTTTGTTGGAGTGCCAAAGGCCTCGTACAAACTGACACCAGGCACCTGGGCAGCTGACTTTCCTTACCCCTGGAAACAGGCCATCCTTTGTGCGCAACTCCCTCTGACGGGCACTAGGTCTCGGCTACCTACAATCCCGAACGGAACAGCATTTGTTCCAGATGCAAGCTGCCAGAAACTGGAAGACTTGCTTTCCTTGGAGGGCCAAAGGCCTCCTACAAATAGACACCAGGCACCTGGGCAGCTGACTTTACTTACCCATGGAAACAGGCCATCATTTGTGCCCAACTCCCTCTGCCGGGCACCTGGCCTCGGCCACCTAAAATCCCGAACGGAACAGGATTTCTTCCAGATGAAAGCTGCCACAAACTGGAAGACTTGCTTCCCATGGAGGAACAATAGCCTCCTACAAACTGACATCAGGCACCTGGGCAGCTGACTTTACTTACCCCTGGAAACAGGCCATCCTTTGTGCCCAACTCCCTCTGCCGGGCACCTAGCTCCGGCCACCTATAATCCCGAACGAAACAGGATTTCTTCCAGATGCAAGCTGCCACAAGCCGGAAGCCTGGCTTCCCATGGAGGGCCAAAGGCCTCCTACAAACTGACGCCAGGCACCTTGGCAGCTGACTTTACTTACCCCTGGAAACAGGCCATCCTTTGTGCCCAACTCCCTCTGCCGGGCACCTGGCCTCGGACACTAACAATCCCGAACGGAACAGGATTTCTTCCAGATGCAAGCTGCCACAAACTGGAAGAATTGCTTCCGTTGGAGGGCCAAAGGCCTCCTACAAACTGACATCAGGCACCTGGGCAGCTGACTTTACTTACTCCTGGAAACAGGCCATCCTTTGTGCCCAACTCCCTCTGCCGGGCACCAGGCCTCGCCCACCTACAATCCCGAACGGAACAGGATTACTTCCAGATGCAAGCTGCCACAAGCTGGAAGCCTGGCTTCCCTTGGAGGACCAATAGCCACCTGAAAACTGACATCAGGCACCTGGGCAGCTGACTTTACTTACCCCTGGAAACAGGCCATCATTTGTGCCCAACTCCCTCTGCCGGGCTACAGCTTCGGCCACCTACAATCCCGAACGGAACAGCATTTCTTCCAGATGCAAGCTGCCACAAACTGGAAGACTTGCTTCCCATGGAGGAACAATAGCCTCCTACAAACTGACATCAGGCACCTGGGCACCTGACTTTACTTACCCCTGGAAACAGGCCATCCTTTGAGCCCAACTCCCTGTGCTGGGCACCTAGCTCCGGGCACCAATAATCCCGAACGAAACAGGATTTCTTCAAGATGCAAGCTGCCAAAAGCAGGAAGCCTGGCTTCCCATGGAATGTCAAAGGCCTCCGAAAAACTGACATCAGGCACTTGGGCAGCTGACTTTACTTACCCCTGGAAACAGGCCATCCTTTGTGCCCAACTCCCTCTGCTGGGCACCTGGCCTCGGCTACCTACAATCCTGAATGGAACAGCATTTCTTCCAGATTCAAGCTGCCACAAACTGGAAGACTAGCTTCCCTTGGAGGGCCAAAGGCCTCCTACAAATAGACACCAGACACCTGGGCAGCTGACTTTACTTACCCCTGGAAACAGGCCATCCTTTGTGCCGAACTCCCTTTGCCGGGCACCAGGCCTCGGCCACCTACAATCCCAAACGGAACAGGATTTCTTCCAGATGCAAGCTGCCACAAGCTGGAAGCCTGGCTTCCGTTGGAGGGCCAAAGGCCTCCTACAAACTGACATCAGGCACCTGGGCAGCTGACTTTACTTACCCCTGGAAACAGGCCATCCTTTGTTCCAAACACTCTCAGCCGGGCACCTAGCTCCGGCCACCTACAATTCCGAACGAAACAGGATTTCTTCCAGATGCAAGCTGCCACAAGCAGGAAGCCTGGCTTCCCATGGAGTGCCAAGAGCCTCCTACAAACTGACATCAAGCACCTGGGCAGCTGACTTTACTTACCTCTGGAAACAGGCCATCCTTTGTGCCCAACTCCCTCTGCCGGGCCCACACCTTCGGCCACCTATTATCCCGAACGGGACAGCATTTCTTCCAGATGCAAGCTGCCACAAACTGGAAGACTTGCTTTTGTTGGAGTGCCAAAGGCCTCGTACAAACTGACACCAGGCACCTGGGCAGCTGACTTTCCTTACCCCTGGAAACAGGCCATCCTTTGTGCGCAACTCCCTCTGACGGGCACTAGGTCTCGGCTACCTACAATCCCGAACGGAACAGCATTTGTTCCAGATGCAAGCTGCCAGAAACTGGAAGACTTGCTTTCCTTGGAGGGCCAAAGGCCTCCTACAAATAGACACCAGGCACCTGGGCAGCTGACTTTACTTACCCATGGAAACAGGCCATCATTTGTGCCCAACTCCCTCTGCCGGGCACCTGGCCTCGGCCACCTACAATCCCGAACGGAACAGGATTTCTTCCAGATGGAAGCTGCCACAAACTGGAAGACTTGCTTTCTATGGAGGAACAATAGCCTCCTACAAACTGACATCAGGCACCTGGGCAGCTGACTTTACTTACCCCTGGAAACAGGCCATCCTTTGTGCCCAACTCCCTTAGCCGGGCACGTAGCTCCAGCCACCTGCAATCCGGAACGAAACAGGATTTCTTCCAGATGCAAGCTGCCACAAGCAGGAAGCCTGGCTTCCCATGGAGACCAATAGCCACCAGAAAACTGACATCAGGCACCTGGGCAGCTGACTTTACTTACCCCTGGAAACAGGCCATCCTTTGTGCCCAACTCCCTCTGCCGGGCCCACAGCTTCGGCCACCTATTATCCCGAACGAAACAGGATTTCTTCCAGATGCAAGCTGCCACAAACTGGAAGACTTGCTTCCCTTGGAGTGAAAAAGGCCTCGTACAAACTGACACCAGGCACCTGGGCAGCTGACTTTACTTACCCCTGGAAACAGGCCATCCTTTGTGCCCAACTCCCTCTGCCGGGCACCCAGCTCCGGCCACCTACAATCCCGAACAGAAAAGGATTTCTTCCAGATGCAAGCTGCCACAAGCTAGTAGCCTGGCTTCCCTTGGAGGCCCAAGAGCCACCTGAAAACTGACTTCAGGCACCTGGGCAGCTGACTTTACTTACCCCTGGAAACAGGCCGTCCTTTGTGCCCAACTCCCTCTGTCGGGCCCACAGCTCCGGCCACCTACAATCCCGAACGGAACAGGATTACTTCCAGATTCAAGCTGACACAAGCTGGAAGCCTGGCTTCCCATGGAGGGCCAAAGGCCTCCTACAAACTGACATCAGGCACCTGGGCAGCTGACTTTACTTACCCCTGGAAACAGCTCATCCTTTGTGCCCAACTCCCTCAGCTGGGCCCACAGCTCCGGCCACCTACAATCCCGAACGGAACAGGATTTCTTCCAGATGCAAGCTGCCAGAAGCAGGAAGCCTGGCTTCCCATGGAGGGCCAAAGGCCTCCTACAAACTGACATCAGTCACCTGGGCAGCTGACTTTACTTACCCCTGGAAACAGGACATCCTTTGTGCCCAACTCCCTCTGCCGAGCACCTGGCCTCGGCCACCTACAATCCCGAACAGAACAGGATTTCTTCCAGATGCAAACTGCCACAAACTGGAAGACTAGCTTCCCTTGGAGGGCCAAAGGCCTCCAACAAAATGACATCAGGCACCTGGGCAGCTGACTTTACTTACTTCTGGAAACAGGCCATCCTTTGTGCCCAACTCCCTCTGCCGGGCACCTAGCTCCGGCCACCTACAATCCCGAACGGAACAGCATTTCTTCCAGATGCAAGCTGCCACAAGTAGAAAGCCTGGCTTCCCATGGAGGGCCAAAGGCCTCCTACAAACTGACATCAGGCACCTGGGCAGCTGACTTTACTTACCCCTGGAAACAGGCCATCCTTTGTGCCCAACTCCCTCTGCCGGGCACCTGGCCTCGGTCACCTACAATCCCGAACGGAACAGCATTTCTTCCAGACGCAAACTGCCACAAACTGGAAGAATAGGTTCCCTTGAGGGCCAAAGGCCTCCAACAAACTGACATCAGGCACCTGGGCAGCTGACTTTACTTACCCCTGGAAACAGGCCATCCTTTGTGCCCAACTCCCTCTGCTGGGCACCAGGCCTCGGCCACCTACAATCCCGAACGGAACAGGATTACTTGCAGATGCAAGCTGCCACAAGATGGAAGCCTGGCTTCCCATGGCGGACCAATAGCCACCTGCAAACTGACATCAGGCACCTGGGCAGCTGACTTTACTTACTCCTGGAAACAGGCCATCCTTTGTGCCCAACTCCCTCTGCCGGGCCCACAGCTTCGGCCACCTATTATCCCGAACGAAACAGGATTTCTTCCAGATGCAAGCTGCCACAAACTGGAAGACTTGCTTTTGTTGGAGTGCCAAAGGCCTCGTACAAACTGACACCAGGCACCTGGGCAGCTGACTTTCCTTACCCCTGGAAACAGGCCATCCTTTGTGCCCAACTCCCTCTGCCGGGCACCCAGCTCCGGCCACCTACAATCCCGAACAGAAAAGGATTTCTTCCAGATGCAAGCTGCCACAAGCTGGTAGCCTGGCTTCCCTTGGAGGCCCAATAGCCACCTGAAAACTGACTTCAGGCACCTGGGCAGCTGACTTTACTTACCCCTGGAAACAGGCCGTCCTTTGTGCCCAACTCCCTCTGTCGGGCCCACAGCTCCGGCCACCTGCAATCCCGAACGGAACAGGATTACTTCCAGATTCAAGCTGACACAAGCTGGAAGCCTGGCTTCCCATGGAGGGCCAAAGGCCTCCTACAAACTGACATCAGGCACCTGGGCAGCTGACTTTACTTACC
>NW_027094950.1:0-42166 GCF_029207755.1 Chamaea fasciata | reverse complement strand
GGTTTTTCCCAATTTTCCCCCAGTTTTTCCCAATTTTCCCCCAATTTTTCCCGTTTTTTCCCCTTTTCCTGCCTTTCTTCCCCCATTCCTTTTCCATTTTCCCCGGTTTTTCCCAATTTTCCCCCAGTTTTTCCCAATTTTCCCCCAATTTTTCCCGTTTTTTCCCCTTTTCCTGCCTTTCTTCCCCCATTCCTTTTCCATTTTCCCCAATTTTTCCCATTTTCCCCGAGTTCTCCCCATTTATTTCCCGATTTTTTTCCCCAATTTCCGCCTCCCCCATTCCCCCGCCCATATAAGGAAAAATGGGCGTGGCCCGAGCCGGAACCGGGCGTGTCCAGGTGCGCCGGTCACGCCCCCCGTGGCCCCGCCCACACCTGGCCGGGCCAAGATGGCGGCGGCGCTGGGGGCGCTGCTGGCGCTGCTCGGTGGGTGCGGGGTAATTAACGCCTTAATTAGCGGGCGACGGGGTAATTAACGGGGTCTGGGGGCAATTAATGAGTTAATGACGGGGTCTGGGGGTAATTAACGGGGTCTGGGGCAATTAACGGGGGACGGGGGTAATTAACGGGGTCTGGGGGTAATTAACAGGGTCTGGGGCAATTAATGAGTTAATGAACGGGGTCTGAGGGTAATTAATGGAGTCTGGGGCAATTAATGAGTTTATTAACGGGGTCTGGGTGTAATTAATGGAGTCTGGGGCAATCAACGGGGTCTGGGGGTAATTAACGGGGTCTGGGGGCAATTAATGAGTTAATTAACGGGGGACGGGGTAATTAACGGGGTCTGGGGCAATTAATGAGTTAATTAACGGGGAACGGGGTAATTAACGGGGTCTGGGGCAATTAATGAGTTAATTAACGGGTCTGAGGGTAATTAACGGGGTCTGGGGGCAATTAATGAGTTAATTAACGGGTCTGAGGGTAATTAACGGGGTCTGGGGCAATTAATGAGTTAATTAACGGGGTCTGGGGGTAATTAATGAGTTAATTAATGGGGAACGGGGCAATTAATGGGGTCTGGGGTTAATTAATGGGAATGGCGTAATTAACAGGGTCTGGGGGCAATTAACGTGGTCTGGGGTAATTAAGAGTCTGGGCGTTAATTAGGGGGGTAGTTAATGGGTTCGGGGATAATCAAGGGAGGTTCGGGGTAATTAAGGGACGGAGGGTTAATTGGGGGGTAATAAGGGAGCCAGGGGGTAATTAACGGGGTAATTAAAGGGGGCTTGGGGTAATTAGCAGGTTAATTAAGGGGGGGCCAGGCTAATTAAGGGGCTGAGGTGGAGCTAAGGGGGCAATTAAGGGGCTGGGGGCTAATTAGGGGATAATTAAGAGGGGAAATGGGTGGGGGTAATTAAGGGGGTGGGGGTAATTAAGAGGGGTGGGGTTAATTAGGGGTAATTTAGAGGCAGGGCGATCATGGGGAGTGGGCACAGGTGAGTTACAGGTGAGCACAGGTGAGTTCAGGTGAGTTACAGGTGAGCTCAGGTGGGCTCAGGTGAGTTACAGGTGAGTTACAGGTGAGTTACAGGTGAGCACAGGTGAGCTCAGGTGAGTTACAGGTGAGCACAGGTGAGCTCAGGTGAGTTACAGGTGAGCACAGGTGAGGTCAGGTGAGTTACAGGTGAGCACAGGTGAGGTCAGGTGAGTTACAGGTGAGCACAGGTGAGTTCAGGTGAGCACAGGTGAGTTACAGGTGAGCTCAGGTGAGTTACAGGTGAGCACAGGTGAGTTCAGGTGAGTTACAGGTGAGCTCAGGTGAGCACAGGTGAGTTCAGGTGAGTTACAGGTGAGCTCAGGTGGGCTCAGGTGAGTTACAGGTGAGCACAGGTGAGTTCAGGTGAGTTACAGGTGAGCTCAGGTGGGCTCAGGTGAGTTACAGGTGAGTTACAGGTGAGTTACAGGTGAGTTCAGGTGGGCTCAGGTGAGCACAGGTGAGTTCAGGTGAGTTACAGGTGAGCTCAGGTGGGCTCAGGTGAGTTACAGGTGAGCACAGGTGAGTTACAGGTGAGCTCAGGTGATGCTGCGGGTAGCACACCTGTCCCCAGGTGTGGCCCCTGCAGGTGACACTGACACCTGGACAGGTGACATTGGGTGACACACCTGTACAGGTGACCCCGGGTGACCCTGTCCCGTCTCTCACCTGTCCAGGTGTGGCCCCTGCAGGTGACTCTGACACCTGCACAGGTGACATTGGGTGACACTGACACCTGCACAGGTGACCCCGGGTGACCCTGTCCCATCTCTCACCTGTCCAGGTGTGGCCCCTGCAGGTGACACTGACACCTGGACAGGTGACCCTGGGTGACACTGACACCTGCACAGGTGACAGTGGGTGACACACCTGCACAGGTGACCCCGGGTGACCCTGTCCCCTCTCACCTGTCCAGGTGTGGCCCCTGCAGGTGACACTGACACCTGCACAGGTGACCCTGGGTGACACTGACACCTGCACAGGTGACATTGGGTGACACACCTGTACAGGTGACCCCGGGTGACCCTGTCCCGTCTCTCACCTGTCCAGGTGCGCCCCTGCAGGTGACACTGACACCTGCACAGGTGACATTGGGTGACACTGACACCTGTACAGGTGACCCCGGGTGACCCTGTCCCCTCTCACCTGTCCAGGTGCGCCCCTGCAGGTGACACTGACACCTGCACAGGTGACCCCGGGTGACACTGACGCCTGTACAGGTGACCCTGGGTGACCCTGTCCCGTCTCTCACCTGTCCAGGTGCGCCCCTGCAGGTGACACTGACACCTGCACAGGTGACATTGGGTGACACTGACACCTGCACAGGTGACCCCGGGTGACCCTGTCCCGTCTCTCACCTGTCCAGATGTGGCCCCTGCAGGTGACACTGACACCTGGGCAGGTGACCCCGGGTGACCCTGTCCCGTCTCTCACCTGTCCAGGTGTGGCCCCTGCAGGTGACACTGACACCTGCACAGGTGACCCCGGGTGACCCTGTCCCGTCTCTCACCTGTCCAGGTGTGGCCCCTGCAGGTGACACTGACACCTGCACAGGTGACCCCGGGTGACCCTGTCCCGTCTCTCACCTGTCCAGGTGCGCCCCTGCAGGTGACACTGACACCTGCACAGGTGACCCTGGGTGACACTGACACCTGTTCAGGTGACCCTGGGTGACACTGACACCTGCACAGGTGACCCCGGGTGACCCTGTCCCGTCTCTCACCTGTCCAGGTGCGCCCCTGCAGGTGTGGCCGCTGCAGGTGACGGTGCCCGAGCCCCGCACGGTGGCGCTGCTGTTCCAGCCGGTCCTGCTGCGCTGCCAGTTCCAGGTGAGCTCACCTGGGCCGCCGCCCATCGTCACCTGGAAGTACAAATCCTTCTGCCCCGACTCCCGCGACTCGCCTGCCGCCTCCTGGGACTCACCTGGCGGCACCTGGGACTCACCTGGCGAGGCGGCCGCCGCCTGCCCGGACTCGGCGCGCACCGTGCGCATCGTGGCCACCAAACAGGGCGAGCAGGTGACCCTGGGGGACTTCTACCTGGGCAGGGCCGTCACCATCCGAGGAGGTGAGCGCACCTGGGCGCACCTGGGACAACTCATGACACACCTGGGTGCACCTGAGACACACCTGAGCACACCTGGGGACACCTGGGACATCTCATAACACACCTGGGTGCACCTGAGACACACCTGAGCACACCTGGGACAACTCATAACACACCTGGGCACACCTGGGGGACACAGTGACCCTGGGGGACTTCTACCTGGGCAGGGCCGTCACCATCCGAGGAGGTGAGCGCACCTGGGCACACCTGGGACAACTCATAACACACCTGGGTGCACCTGAGACACACCTGAGCACACCTGGGGACACCTGGGACATCTCATAACACACCTGGGTGCACCTGAGACACACCTGAGCACACCTGGGGACACCTGGGACAACTCATAACACACCTGGGCACACCTGGAACACACCTGGGGACACCTGGGCACACCTGGGACAACTCATAACACACCTGGGTGCACCTGAGACACACCTGAGCACACCTGGGGACACCTGGGCACACCTGGGACAACTCATAACACCCCTGGGCACACCTGGGGGACACAGTGACCCTGGGGGACTTCTACCTGGGCAGGGCCGTCACCATCCGAGGAGGTGAGCGCACCTGGGCACACCTGGGCACACCTGGGCACACCTGAGACACACCTGAGCACACCTGGGGACACCTGAGACACACCTGAGCACACCTGGGGACACCTGGGGACACCTGAGACACACCTGAGCACACCTGGGGGACATCTGGGACAACTCATAACACACCTGGGGACACCTGGGGGACACCTGGGACAACTCATAACACACCTGGGCGCACCTGGGGACACCTGGGGGCAGCTGGACACACCTGGGGACACCTGTGACAACTCACAGCACACCTGAGACACACCCGGGACACACCTGTGCACACCTGGAACACACCTGGAGGGTACCTGGGGACACAGCTCTCACACCTGTAGCTCACTTTTCACGCTCGTGACACACCTGGCGCCCCCGTAACTCACCCGGGACACACCTGGGCACACCTGGGGGACATCTGGGACAACTCATAACACACCTGGGGACACCTGCGGCACACCTGTCCGCGTCTCACCTGCGCAGGTGCGGAGCTGAGCCTGGGCCCGGCGGCGTGGGGGGACAGCGGGCTGTACGTGTGCACCGTCACCTCCACCAGCGACCTGCAGGGCAACAACGAGGGCGTGGCTGAGCTGGTGGTGCTGGGTGAGACTGGGAGGGACTGGGAGGGACTGGGAGGGGACTGGGAGGGACTGGGAGGGACTGGGAGGGACTGGGAGGGGACTGGGACGGACTGGGAGGGAACTGGGATGAACTGGGAGGGACTGGGACAAACTGGGATAAACTGGGAGGGGGCTGGGAGGCACTGGGATGGACTGGGAGGGGATTGGAATTGACTGGGATAGACTGGGATAAACTGGGAGTGACTGGGAGGGCGCTGCAGTTCCCGAAGCCGCCACCGGGGGGGGACAGAGAAACATTGGGAGTTCATTGGGGGAACTGGGAGGGAACTGGTTTATACTGGGAGGGGAACTGGGACAAACTGGGAGGGGATTGGGATAGACTGGTTTGGACTGGTTTGGACTGGGAGGGAACTGGGCTGCCCCGCCCCCCCCCCTCCCCCCGTGTCCCCCCAGGGTCTCTTCCCGAGGGCGCCCGACTCCTGCCCGAGGGGACCCTGCCAGGTACGGGGGGACACACCTGGGCACACCTGGGGGCACCTGGGGGCACCTGGGGACACCTGGGGACAGCTGGGACACATCTGGGCACACCTGGGCACACCTGGGGACACCTGGGGACACCTGGGACACACCTGGGGACACCTGGGGGCACCTGGGACACACCTGGGCACACCTGGGGACAGCTGGGGACACACCTGGGGACACCTGGGCACACCTGGGGACACCTGGGGGCACCTGGGGACACCTGGGACACATCTGGGCACACCTGGGGACACCTGGGGACACCTGGGGACACCTGGGACACACCTGGGGACACCTGGGACACACCTGGGCACACCTGGGGACACCTGGGGGCACCTGGGGACACCTGGGGACACCTGGGGGCACCTGGGGACACCTGGGGGCACCTGGGACACACCTGGGGACACCTGGGACACACCTGGGCACACCTGGGGACACCTGGGGGCACCTGGGGACACCTGGGCACACCTGGGGGCACCTGGGGACACCTGGGGGCACCTGGGACACACCTGGGGACACCTGGGGACACCTGGGCACACCTGGGGACACCTGGGGACACCTGGGGCCACACCTGGGGCCAGCTGGGGGGTGGGGCGCACAGGTGCGGGGATAATTTTTTGGGACGAATTTGGGAGGATTCGGAAAGCCTCGGGGATCCTTTGGGGTTTCAGTTTGGGGATAACTTGTTTATGCTAATTTATGCTAATCAGGGCGTTCCCAGCCCGGCGGCTCGTGGTGCTGGGGGCGGGGCTGGTGACTCTGGGATAAATTATGCTAATTTAGGGATAATTTAGGATAATTATTCAGGATAATTTGGGGGGTTGTTTTATGCTGATTTATGATAATTTGTAGTGATTTATGCTAATTTATGCTAATTTGTGCATCCCCAGACTGGCTGTTCGTGGTGCTGGTGGCGCTGGGGGCGGGGCTGGTGGCGCTGGGGGCGGGGCTGTGCTGGTGCCAGTGCTGCCCCCACACCTGCTGCTGTTACCTGCGCTGCCCCTGCTGCCCCCGCACCTGCTGCTGCCCCGAGGCCCGTGAGTCACCTGGGGACACCTGGGGGCACCTGGGGACACACCTGGACACACCTGGGGACACCTGGGACACACCTGGGGACACCTGGGGACACCTGGGGACACACCTGGGGACACCTGGGACACACCTGGGGACACCTGGGCGCACCTGGGGACACACCTGGGGGCACCTGGGGACACACCTGGGGACACCTGGGCACACCTGGGGACACCTGGGCACACCTGAGGGCACCTGGGGGCACCTGGGGACACACCTGGACACACCTGGGGACACCTGGGCACACCTGGGGACACCTGGGGACACCTGGGGGCACCTGGGGACACACCTGGGGACACCTGGGGACACCTGGGGACACTTGGACATACCTGGGGGCACTTGGGCACACCTGGACACACCTGGGGATGCACCTGGGGACACCTGGGGAGACCTGGACACACCTGGGGACACCTGGACACACCTGCGCACACCTGGGGACACCTGGGAACACCTGGGTTCACACCTGGGCACACCTGGGCATACCTGAGGACACCTGGGAGCACCTGGGAACACCTGGGGACACCTGGACACACCTGGGGACACACCTGGTGACACCTGGTGACACCTGGGGACACCTGGGGACACCTGGACACACCTGGGGACACACCTGGGGACACACCTGGGGGCACCTGGACACACCTGGGCGTGTCCTGGCGGCTCTGTGACCACCTCACCTGTCCCCTCCCTCCCGCCGCAGTTTACCTGGCCGGGAAAGCGGCGACGTCGGGGGTGGCCTTCAGCCCCTCCCCCCACCCCGCGGTGCCCCTGCAGCTCCTCGGTGAGTGGGGGAGGGGCGGGGGGGGGAGGGGGCTCAGGTGGGCTCAGGTGAGGCCTCACCTGTCCCCTCCCCTCCCCAGGGAGCAGCCAGAGCTCTCAGGTGCCGCTGCTGAGGGACAGCGACAGCTCAGGTGAGGGCGGGGCTGATTGACAGCTGTCAATCACGGGGCTGGGAGGGGTTGGCTGGGCCTTGGGGGTTACTGGTTTGTACTGGGAGGGGAGTGGGGGTTGCTGGGAGGGAACTGGGAGAGATCTCGGTCCGTACTGGGAGGCGCTGGTTCCCTACTGGTTTATACTGGGAGGCACTGGGCCCGCACTGGGTGCCTGGCCGGGCTCTGAAGCTCAGCAGGGTCCGCCCCGGTCCCAACCTGGATGGGTGACCTGAATGTGATTTACAAACTGGTTTATACTGGGACTGTACTGGGAGGTATTGGGCGCACACTGAGGCTGTCCTGGGCTCATACTGGTCCATACTGGGAGGCACTGGGGCTGCACTGGGTGCCTGGCTGGGCTCCGAAGCTCAGCGGGGTCCGCCCTGGTCCCAGCCTGGATGGGTGACCTGAATGTGATTTCACACTGGTTTGTACTGGGAGGAACTGGGGCTGTACTGGCAGGCACTGGGATCACACTGAGGCTGTCCTGGGCTCATACTGGTCTATACTGGTCCATACTGGGAGGTGCTGGGCCCGCACTGGGTGTCTGGCCAGGCTCCGAAGCTCAGCAGGGTCTGCCCTGGTCCCAACCTGGATGGGTGACCTGAATGGATTTACAAACTGGTTTATACTGGGACTGTACTGGGAGGTATTGGGCGCACACTGAGGCTGTCCTGGGCTCATACTGGTCTATACTGGTTCATACTGGGAGGCACTGGGCCCGCACTGGGTGCCTGGCTGGGCTCCGAAGCTCAGCGGGGTCCGCCCTGGTCCCAGCCTGGATGGGTGACCTGAATGTGATTTCACACTGGTTTGTACTGGGAGGAACTGGGGCTGTACTGGCAGGCACTGGGGCCACACTGAGGCTGTCCTGGGCTCATACTGGTCTATACTGGTCCATACTGGGAGGCACTGGGGCCGCACTGGGCTCCGGGCCGGGCTCTGAAGCTCAGCAGGGTCCGCCCCGGTCCCAACCTGGATGGGTGACCTGAATGGATTTACAAACTGGTTTATACTGGGACTGTACTGGGAGGAACTGGAGCCGCTTCTCCCCCCTCCCCCCCTGACCCCTCCCCCTCCCCGCAGCCCCCTCGGGACCCGCCCCCAGCGTCCTGCGTTACCTGGAGGAGCAGATGAACACCTGGGAGCCCCCGAACGGCAGAGCCGCGGCCTGGGCCGCAGGTCAGGGCGGAGCTGGGGGGTCCCGGGGGCGGGTGGGGGGAGTTGGGGGAGATTTGGGGGGATTTTGGGAGGTTCTGGGGGGGAATTTGGGGGATTTTGGGGGGATTTTGGGGGGTCCTGGGTGGGATTTGGGGGGATTTGGGGGATTTTGGGGGGTCCTGGGTGGGATTTGGGGGGATTTTGGGAGGTTCTGAGGGATTTGGGGGGATTTGGGGGATTTTGGGGGGTCCTGGGTGGGATTTGGGGGGATTTTGGGAGGTTCTGAGGGATTTGGGGGAATTTGGGGGATTTTGGGGGGTCCTGGGTGGGATTTGGGGGGATTTTGGGAAGTTCTGAGGGATTTGGGGGGATTTGGGGGATTTTGGGGGGTCCTGGGTGGGATTTGGGGGGATTTTGGGAGGTTCTGAGGGATTTGGGGGGATTTTGGGGGATTTTGGGGGGATTTTGGGGGATCCTGGGTGGGATTTGGGGGGATTTTGGGAGGTTCTGAGGGATTTGGGGGAATTTGGGGGATTTTGGGGGGTCCTGGGTGGGATTTGGGGGGATTTTGGGAGGTTCTGAGGGATTTGGGGGAATTTGGGGGATTTTGGGGGGTCCTGGGTGGGATTTGGGGGGATTTTGGGAGGTTCTGAGGGATTTGGGGGAATTTGGGGGATTTTGGGGGGTCCTGGGTGGGATTTGGGGGGATTTTGGGAAGTTCTGAGGGATTTGGGGGGAATTTGGGGGTCCCTGAGGGATTTCGGGGGGTCCTGGGTGGGATTTGGGGGGATTTTGGGAGGTTCTGAGGGATTTGGGGGAATTTGGGGGATTTTGGGGGATTTTGGGGGGATTTGGGGGTCCCTGAGGGATTTCGGGGGGTCCTGTCGGGGGATTTTGGGGGAATTTTGAGGAATTTGGGGGGAATTTTGGGGGGTCCTGAGGAATTTTGGGGATTTTTTTTTTGGGGGGGGGGGGGGGAGGAACTCTCACCCCTCCCCCACACTAACCCCCTCCTCCCCCTCCCCCCCCCTTTTTTTTTTTAGGCCCCGCCCCCAGTGACGTCAGCTCCCTGCACGAGCCCCCCTGGGCGCCCCCCCGCCGCCCCCCCAGCCCCCCCAGCCCCCCCCGCGGCCGCTGGCGCTCGGCCGAGATTTTGGGGGGCGCCGAAAAGTGGGGGGAGGGGCGGGGGGAGGGGAGCGGGGGGCGGTCCCTGACCCCTCCCCCCCCCGGGCGACCCCCCCGGAGCCGATCCCGGGACGAGCTGAGGGCGGGGGGGGGAGGGGCGGCGCACAGCCCTCCCCCACCCAGGGACCCCCCGGGAGCCCCCCGGAGGCTGCGCAAGGTGGGGGAGGGGGCGAGTCGGGGGCGGAATTAATGAGCGACGATTGGGGGGTCGTTAATTAGGAGCAATTGGGGATCGTTTCGGGGTCATTTGGGGTCATTTGGGATGATTAATCTGGGATGATTTGTGGGTGATTTGGGGATAATTTGGGATCATTAATTAGGAGCAATTGGGGATCGTTTCGGGGTCATTTGGGGTCATTTGGGATGATTAATCTGGGATAATTTGTGGGTGATTTGGTGATAATTTGGGATCTTTAATCAGGAGTAATTGGGGATCGTTTCGGGGTCATTTGGGGTCATTTGGGATGATTAATCTGGGATAATTTGTGGGTGATTTGGGGATAATTTGGGATCTTTAATCAGGAGTAATTGGGGATCGTTTCGGGGTCATTTGGGGTCATTTGGGATGATTAATCTGGGATAATTTGTGGGTGATTTGGGGATAATTTGGGATCATTAATTAGGAGTAATTGGGGATCATTTAGGGGTCACTTGGGGTCACTTGGGATGATTAATCTGGGATAATTTGTGGGTGATTTGGGGATAATTTGGGATCATTAATTAGGAGTAATTGGGGATCGTTTCGGGGTCATTTGGGGTCACTTGGGATGATTAATCTGGGATGATTTGTGGGTGATTTGGGGATAATTTGGGATACGTTGGGTTAATTTGGGGGTAATTTGGGATTATTAATTTGGGATGATTAATTAGGAATAATGTGGGATCATTTAGAAGTAATTCGGGGTCATTTGGGATGATTAATTTGGGATAATTTGTGGATAATTTGGGATGATTAATTAGGAATAATGTGGGATCATTTAGAAGTAATTCGGGGTCATTTGGGATGATTAATTTGGGATAATTTGTGGATAATTTGGGATAATTAATTAGGAATAATGTGGGATCGTTTAGGAGTCATTTGGGGTCATTTGGGATGATTAATTTGGGATAATTTGTGGATAATTTGGTGATAATTTGGGATCATTAATTAGGAGTAATTGGGGATCATTTAGGAGTCATTTGGGGTCATTTGGGATGATTAATTTGGGATAATTAATTAGGAGTAATTTGGGATCATTTAGAAGTAATTCGGGGTCATTTGGGATGATTAATTGGTGATAATTTGTGGATAATTTGGTGATAATTAATTAGGAATAATGTGGGATCATTTAGGAGTCATTTGGGGATAATTTGGGATGATTAATTTGGGATAATTTATGGATAATTTGGGATAATTAATTAGGAATAATGTGGGATCATTTAGAAGTAATTCGGGGTAATTTGGGATGATTAATTTGGGATAATTTGTGGATAATTTGGAATAATTTGGGATACGTTGGGATAATTTGTGGATAACTTGGTGATAATTTGGGATAATTAATTAGGAGTAACTTGGGATCATTTAGAAGTCATTTGGTGATCATTTTGGAATAATTAATTAGGAATAATTTGAGATCATTTAGAAGTCATTTGGGGTAATGAGTCGGGATAATTTGGAATAATCAATTTGGGATAATTTATGGGTAATTTGCTGATAATTTGGGATAATTAATTAGGAGCAATTTGGGACCGTTTCGAAGTCATGTGGGATGATAAGTCGGGATAATTTGGGGATGATTTGGGTATATTCGGGATAATTAATTAGGAATAATTTGGGCTAATTTGGGGCTAATTTGGGACGAGTTGGGGATAATTAATTGGGACTAATTTGGGATAATTTTTTCCCCTCTTTCTCTCCCCCCTCCCAGAACGACGCCTTGAGCCGCGAGAGCCTCGTGGTGTGAGCGGGAATCGCCGAACGTTCCCGGAATTCCGGAACCTTCCCCCGGGTCCCCGTCCAGTTTTTGGGGTCGTTTTCGGGGGTTTTTTGGTGCCTTTTGGTTTTTAATTAATAATAATAATAAAAAAAAAAAAATAAATTGGGGAAGAATCTTCCCCTTAAAATTCGGGGCCAAATAAACGATTTTAGAGGAAAAAAAAACAACCCGGAGTGGGTGACGTCATCGAGCCGCCTGTGATGTCATCGGTCCACCCGTGACGTCATCACCCCCCGCCTGTGACGTCACTGGGGAGGATTGGGGGGGGGTTGGTGGGTCCCGAGTGATTTTGAGGGAGTTTTTGGGGCGGTTTTGAGCCATTTTGGGGCCCTCCCGTCGCTCTCCGGGACCCTTGGATCCCGTTTTTTTTTGGCCTGTCCCCGACCCCCCGTTGGGGCGTTTCCGGCCCTTTTTTGGGACAATTCCGGCCCTTTTGGAGCTGTTCGGACCCGTTTCGAGGAGTTTTCATCCCATTTTGTCCATTTCCATCCCTTTTTGGGGGTGTTCTGGTCCCGTTTTGGGCCATTCCCATCCCATTTTTTCCCATCCCGTTCCGGGATGTTTCCATCCCGTTTTTGTCCATTTTCGTCCCATTTTTGGCCTTTTCTATCCCGTTTTTTTTTCCCTTCCCATTTTTTCCATCCCAATTTTTCCCATCCCATTCCAGACCATTTCCATCCCATTTTGTCCATTCCCATCCCATTTTTCCCATCCCATTTCAGGCCGTTTCCATCCCGTTTCGAGCTGTTTCCATCCCATTTTGTCCATTCCCATCCCATTTTTTCCCATCCCATTTTGTCCATTCCCATCCCATTTTTTCCCATCCCATTTTTCCCCACCCCATTTTCCCTCCCCATTTTTCCCCACCCCGTTTTTCTCCATTTCCCATCCCATTTTCTCCATTTCCCATCCCATTTTCTCCATTTCCCATCCCATTTTGGGCCATTCCCATCCCCATTTTTTCCCATCCCATTTTTGTCCATTCCCACCCCGTTTTTCTCCATTTCCCATCCCATTTTGGTCCATTCCCACCCCATTTTCCCCACCCCGTTTTTCTCCATTTCCCATCCCATTTTCTCCATTTCCCATCCCATTTTCTCCATTTCCCATCCCATTTTGTCCATTCCCATCCCATTTTGGGCCATTCCCACCCCATTTCCCCACCCCATTTTCCCCACCCCGTTTTTCTCCATTTCCCATCCCATTTTGTCCATTCCCATCCCATTTTGGGCCATTCCCATCCCCATTTTTTCCCATCCCATTTTGTCCATTCCCACCCCGTTTTTCTCCATTTCCCATCCCATTTTCTCCATTTCCCATCCCATTTTGGGCCATTCTCACCCCATTTTCCCCACCCCATTTCCCCATCCCCTTTTCCCCACCCCATTTTCCCCACCCCGTTTTTCTCCATTTCCCATCCCATTTTGTCCATTCCCATCCCATTTTGGGCCATTCCCACCCCATTTTTCCCCACCCCATTTTTGTCCATTCCCACCCCGTTTTTCTCCATTTCCCATCCTATTTTGGGCCATTCCCACCCCATTTTCCCCACCCCGTTTTTCTCCATTTCCCATCCCATTTTGGGCCATTCTCACCCCATTTTTTCCCATCCCATTTTTGTCCATTCCCACCCCGTTTTTCTCCATTTCCCATCCCATTTTCTCCATTTCCCATCCCATTTTCTCCATTTCCCATCCCATTTTGTCCATTCCCATCCCATTTTGGGCCATTCTCACCCCATTTTTTCCCATCCCATTTTTGTCCATTCCCACCCCGTTTTTCTCCATTTCCCATCCCATTTTCTCCATTTCCCATCCCATTTTGGTCCATTCCCATCCTATTTTGGGCCATTCCCATCCCATTTTTTCCCATCCCCCTTTTCCCCACCCCATTTTCCCCACCCCGTTTTTCTCCATTTCCCATCCCATTTTCTCCATTTCCCATCCCATTTTGGGCCGTTCCCATCCCCATTTTTTCCCATCCCATTTTTCCTATCCCCATTTTCCCCCTCCCCATTTTCCCCTCCCCATTTCCCCGCCGTCTCAAGCCGCCTTTCCCGCCCTTCTCCTCCGCGTCTCTTTATTCCGCGCCCTCAGTCCGCGGCGGGCCGGGCGCTCCCGGGGGCCGCCCAGAGCTCCCGCAGCGCCGCCCTCCCGTCCTCCCAGCGCCTCCGCAGCTCCTCGTGGTCGCGGCCGAGGCGTTTCCGCAGCTTGCGGCCGAAGGCGGCGCCGCGGGCGCGCAGGTCGGCGGCGCTCAGCTCCAGCAGCGCCCGCGCCTCCGCCCCGTACTCGGCCGCGCGGCCCCGCGCCTCGTCCCGCAGCTGCCGCAGCTCCCGCACGGCGGCCCTGGGGGGAAAACGGGGATTTGGGTCATTTTGGGGGGAGAAAAATGGGATTTGGGTCATTTCGGGAACTTTAGATTCTCTCTGGGAGCCCCGCGCCTCGTCCCGCAGCTGCCGCAGCTCCCGCACGGCGGCCCTGGGGGGGGAAAAACGGGATTTTGGGGTCATTTTGGGGGGAAAAATGGGATTTGGGGTAATTTGGGGAACTTTAGATTCTCTGTGGGAGCCCCGCGCCTCGTCCCGCAGCTGCCGCAGCTCCCGCACGGCGGCCCTGGGGGGGAAAAACCGGGATTTGGGGTCATTTGGGGGGAAAAAATGGGATTTGGGTCATTTCGGGAACTTTAGATTCTCTGTGGGAGCCCCGCGCCTCGTCCCGCAGCTGCCGCAGCTCCCGCACGGCGGCCCTGGGGGGGAAAAACCGGGATTTGGGGTCATTTTGGGGAAAAAAAATGGGATTTGGGTCATTTCGGGAACTTTAGATTCTCTCTGGGAGCCCCGCGCCTCGTCCCGCAGCTGCCGCAGCTCCCGCACGGCGGCCCTGGGGGGAAAACCGGGATTTGGGTCATTTTGGGGGGAGAAAAATGGGATTTGGGGGGAAAAAACCCGGAATTTGGGTCATTTTGGAGAGAAAAAAATGGGATTTGGGGGGAAAAAATGGGATTTGGGGGAGAAAAAATGGGATTTGGGGGGAAAAAACCGAGATTTGGGGTCATTTGGGGGAAAAAAATGGGATTTGGGGGGAAAAACCCGGGATCTGGGTCATTTGGGGGAGAAAATGGGATTTGGGGCAAAAAACCCGGGATTTGGGTCATTTTGGGGGAGAAAATGGGATTTGGGGGAAAAAAAATGGGATTTGGGGGAGAAAAAATGGGATTTGGGTCATTTGGGGGAGAAAAATGGGATTTGGGGGGGAAAAACCGAGATTTGGGTCATTTATGGGGAAAAAAAATGGGATTTGGGGAAAAAAACCCGGGATTTGGGTCATTTTGGGGGAGAAAAATGGGATTTGGGGGGATAACCCGGGATTTGGGTCATTTTGGGGGGAAAAAATGGGATTTGGGGTCATTTTGGGGATCCCTGTGGGAGCCCCGCGCCTCGTCCCGCAGCTGCCGCAGCTCCCGCACGGCGGCCCTGGGGGGAAAAACGGGATTTGGGGTCATTTTGGGGGGAAAAAATGGGATTTGGGGGAAAAAAACCCGGGATTTGGGTCATTTTGGGGGAGAAAAAATGGGATTTGGGGGAAAAAACGGGATTTTGGGGTCATTTGGGGGAAAAAAATTGGATTTGGGGGGAAAAACCCGGGATCTGGGTCATTTGGGGGAGAAAATGGGATTTGGGGCAAAAAACCCGGGATTTGGGTCATTTTGGGGGAGAAAATGGGATTTGGGGGGATAAACCGGGATTTGGGTCATTTTGGGGGAGTAAAATGGGATTTGGGGGGAAAAAACCGAGATTTGGGTCATTTATGGGGAAAAAAAAATGGGATTTGGGGGAAAAAACCCGGGATTTGGGTCATTTTGGGGGAGAAAAATGGGATTTGGGTCATTTGGGGGATCCCTGTGGGAGCCCCGCGCCTCGTCCCGCAGCTGCCGCAGCTCCCGCACGGCGGCCCTGGGGGGAAAACGGGATTTGGGGTCATTTTGGGGGAAAAATGGGATTTGGGGGGAAAAAAATGGGATTTGGAGGAAAAAAATGGGATTTGGGGGGAAAAAATGGGATTTGGGGGAAAAAACCCGGGATTTGGGTCATTTGGGGGAGAAAATGGGATTTGGGGCAAAAAACCCGGGATTGGGGTCATTTTGGGGGAGAAAATGGGATTTGGGGGAAAAAAAAATGGGATTTGGGGGAGAAAAAATGGGATTTGGGTCATTTTGGGGGAGAAAAATGGGATTTGGGGGGATAAACCGGGATTTGGGTCATTTTGGGGAGAGAAAATGGGACTTGGGGGAAAAAACCCGGGATTTGGGTCATTTTGGGGGAGAAAAATGGGATTTGGGGGGATAACCCGGGATTTGGGTCATTTTGGGGGGAAAAAATGGGATTTGTGGTCATTTTGGGGATCCCTGTGGGAGCCCCGCGCCTCGTCCCGCAGCTGCCGCAGCTCCCGCACGGCGGCCCTGGGGGGGAAAAACCGGGATTTGGGGTCATTTGGGGGAAAAAAATGGGATTTGGGGGGAAAAAACCCGGGATTTGGGTCATTTTGGGGGAGAAAAATGGGATTTGGGGGGATAAACCGGGATTTGGGTCATTTTGGGGGAGAAAAATGGGATTTGGGGGGAAAAAACCGAGATTTGGGTCATTTATGGGGAAAAAAAAATGGGATTTGGGGGAAAAAACCCGGGATTTGGGTCATTTTGGGGGAGAAAAATGGGATTTGGGGTCATTTTGGGGATCCCTGTGGGAGCCCCGCGCCTCGTCCCGCAGCTGCCGCAGCTCCCGCACGGCGGCCCTGGGGGAAAAACCGGGATTTTGGGGTCATTTTGGGGAAAAAAAATGGGATTTGGGGGAAAAAACCCGGGATTTGGGTCATTTGGGGGAAAAAAATGGGATTTGGGGGGAAAAAACCCGGGATTTGGGTCATTTTGGGGGAGAAAAATGGGATTTGGGGGGATAAACCGGGATTTGGGTCATTTTGGGGGAGAAAAATGGGATTTGGGGGGAAAAAACCGAGATTTGGGTCATTTATGGGGAAAAAAAATGGGATTTGGGGGAAAAAACCCGGGATTTGGGTCATTTTGGGGGAGAAAAATGGGATTTGGGGTCATTTTGGGGATCCCTGTGGGAGCCCCGCGCCTCGTCCCGCAGCTGCCGCAGCTCCCGCACGGCGGCCCTGGGGGGAAAACGGGATTTGGGGTCATTTTGGGGGAAAAAATGGGATTTGGGGGGAAAAAAATGGGATTTGGAGGAAAAAAATGGGATTTGGGGGGAAAAAATGGGATTTGGGGGAAAAAAACCCGGGATTTGGGTCATTTGGGGGAGAAAATGGGATTTGGGGCAAAAAACCCGGGATTGGGGTCATTTTGGGGGAGAAAATGGGATTTGGGGGAAAAAAAAATGGGATTTGGGGGAGAAAAAATGGGATTTGGGTCATTTTGGGGGAGAAAAATGGGATTTGGGGGGATAAACCGGGATTTGGGTCATTTTGGGGAGAGAAAATGGGACTTGGGGGAAAAAACCCGGGATTTGGGTCATTTTGGGGGAGAAAAATGGGATTTGGGGGGATAACCCGGGATTTGGGTCATTTTGGGGGGAAAAAATGGGATTTGTGGTCATTTTGGGGATCCCTGTGGGAGCCCCGCGCCTCGTCCCGCAGCTGCCGCAGCTCCCGCACGGCGGCCCTGGGGGGGGAAAAACCGGGATTTGGGGTCATTTGGGGGAAAAAAATGGGATTTTGGGGGGAAAAAACCCGGGATTTGGGTCATTTTGGGGGAGAAAAATGGGATTTGGGGGGATAAACCGGGATTTGGGTCATTTTGGGGGAGAAAAATGGGATTTGGGGGGAAAAAACCGAGATTTGGGTCATTTATGGGGAAAAAAAAATGGGATTTGGGGGAAAAAACCCGGGATTTGGGTCATTTTGGGGGAGAAAAATGGGATTTGGGGTCATTTTGGGGATCCCTGTGGGAGCCCCGCGCCTCGTCCCGCAGCTGCCGCAGCTCCCGCACGGCGGCCCTGGGGGAAAAACCGGGATTTTGGGGTCATTTTGGGGAAAAAAAATGGGATTTGGGGGAAAAAACCCGGGATTTGGGTCATTTGGGGGAAAAAAATGGGATTTGGGGGGAAAAAAACCCGGGATTTGGGTCATTTTGGGGGAGAAAAATGGGATTTGGGGGGATAAACCGGGATTTGGGTCATTTTGGGGGAGAAAAATGGGATTTGGGGGGAAAAAACCGAGATTTGGGTCATTTATGGGGAAAAAAAATGGGATTTGGGGGAAAAAACCCGGGATTTGGGTCATTTTGGGGGAGAAAAATGGGATTTGGGGTCATTTTGGGGATCCCTGTGGGAGCCCCCGCGCCTCGTCCCGCAGCTGCCGCAGCTCCCGCACGGCGGCCCTGGGGGGGAAAAACGGGATTTTGGGGTCAATTTGGGGGGAAAAATGGGATTTTGGGGGGAAAAAAAATGGGATTTGGGGGGGAAAAACGGGAATTTGGGGGGAAAAACCCGGGATCTGGGTCATTTGGGGGAGAAAATGGGATTTGGGGGAAAAAAATGGGATTTGGGGGAGAAAAATGGGATTTGGGGGGAAAAAACGGGATTTTGGGGTCATTTTGGGGAAAAAAAAATGGGATTTGGGGGGAAAAAAACCGAGATTTGGGTCATTTATGGGGAAAAAAAAATGGGATTTGGGGGAAAAAACCCGGGATTTGGGTCATTTTGGGGGAGAAAAATGGGATTTGGGGGGATAAACCGGGATTTGGGTCATTTTGGGGGGAAAAAATGGGATTTGGGGTCATTTGGGGGATCCCTGTGGGAGCCCCGCGCCTCGTCCCGCAGCTGCCGCAGCTCCTGCACGGCGGCCCTGGGGGGGGAAAAACCGGGATTTTGGGGTCATTTTGGGGGAAAAATGGGATTTGGGGGGAAAAAAATGGGATTTTGGGTCATTTATGGGAAAAAAATGGAATTTGGGGTCATTTCGGGGAAAAAAAAAGGGATTTGGGGGGAAAAAATAGGATTTGGGGGAGAAAAATGGGATTTGGGGGAAAAAACGGGATTTTGGGGTCATTTGGGGGGGAAAAAATGGGATTTGGGGGGAAAAAATGGGATTTGGGGGAGAAAAATGGGATTTGGGGGGAGAAACCCGGGATTTGGGTCATTTTGGGGGAAAAAAATGGGATTTGGGGGGAAAAACCCGGGATTTGGGTCATTTGGGGGAGAAAATTGGATTTGGGGGAAAAAAAATGGCATTTGGGGGAAAAAAATGGGATTTGGGGGGAAAAAATGGGATTTGGGGGAAAAAAACTGAGATTTTGGGTCATTTTGAGGGAGAAAAACGGGATTTGGGTCATTTTGGGGAAAAAACCGGGATTTTGGGTCATTTCGGGGAAAAACGGGATTTTGGGTCATTTCAGGGAAAAAAACCGGGATTTTGGGTCACTTCGGGGAATTTGGAATCCCTACGGTCTCGTTTTTGGGGAAAAAACCGGGATTTTGGGTCATTTCGGAGGTTTTTAACCAGAAATTTTTGCCGTTTCTCCCACCGCCCCCAAATTTTGGGTTTTTTCCCTCAAATTTTCAGGTTTTGTTCTCTTCTTGGTTTTTTTGCGTTTTTTAACCTCCGGTTTTTTGCTGTTTCTCCTCTAATTTTTTGCTGTTTTCCCCCAAAATTTTTGACTTTTCTTTTTCCTACTAATTTTCACCCTTTTCCTCCCAATTTTCGACTTTTCCTCCCCCCAATTTTCTCTATTTTCTCTCCCAATTTTTGACTTTTTCTCCCCCAATTTTCCCCCATTTCCCCCCCAATTTTCTCTATTTTTCCCCCCATTTTTCTCTATTTTCCCCCCCATTTTCCCCCCGTTTCCCCCCCAATTTTTTCTATTATCCCCCCCAATTTTCTCTATTTTTCCCCCCCCATTTTTCCCCTGTTTTCCCCCCATTTTTCTCTATTTTCCCCCCCATTTTCCCCGTTTTCCCCCCATTTTTCACTATTTTCCCCCCAATTTTCACTATTTTCCCCCCCATTTTTATCTATTTTCTCTCCCATTTTTCTCTATTTTTCCCCCAATTTTCACTATTTCCCCCCCCAATTTTCACTATTTTCCCCCCCATTTTTCTCTATTTTTCCCCCCCAATTTTCTCTATTTTTCCCCCATTTTTCTCTATTTTTCCCCCCCAATTTTCTCTATTTTTCCCCCATTTTTCTCTATTTTTCCCCCCCAATTTTCACTATTTTCCCCCCCATTTTTCCTCTATTTTTCCCCCCATTTTCCCCCCGTTTCCCCCCCATTTTTCTCTATTTTTTCCCCCCATTTTTCTCTATTTTCCCCCCCATTTTTCTCTATTTTTTCTCCCCCATTTTCCCCGTTTTCCTCCCCAATTTTCTCTATTTTCCTCCCCATTTTTCTCTATTTTTCCCCCCCAATTTTCACTATTTCCCCCCCCCAATTTTCACTATTTTTCCCCCCAATTTTCACTATTTTTCCCCCCCAATTTTCTCTATTTCCCCCCCCAATTTTCACTATTTTTCCCCCCAATTTTCACTATTTTCCCCCCCATTTTCCCCCTGTTTTCCCCCCATTTTTCTCTATTTCCCCCCCCATTTTTCTCTATTTTCCCCCCATTTTTCTCTATTTTTTCCCCCCCATTTTTCTCTATTTTCCCCCCCATTTTTCTCTATTTTCCCCCCATTTTTCTCTATTTTTTCTCCCCCCATTTTTCACTATTTTCCCCCCCATTTTCCCTCCGTTTCCCCCCCAATTTTCTCTATTTTCCCCCCCATTTTTCTCTATTTTTCCCCCCCAATTTTCCCTATTCCCCCCCCAAATTTTCTCTATTTTCCCCCCATTTTTCCCCCGTTTCTCCCCCAATTTTCTCTATTTTTCCCCCAATTTTCCCTATTCCCCCCCCAATTTTTTCTATTTTCCCCCCCCAATTTTCTCTATTTCCCCCCCATTTTTCTCTATTTTCCCCCCATTTTTCTCTATTTTTCCCTCCCATTTTCCCCCCGTTTCCCCCCCATTTTTCTCTATTTTTCCGCCCCAATTTTCACTATTTTCCCCCCCATTTTTCTCTATTTTTTCCCCCCAATTTTCCCTATTCCCCCCCCAATTTTTTCTATTTTCCCCCCCAATTTTCTCTATTTTCCCCCCCATTTTCCCCCCGTTTCCCCCCCAATTTTTTTCTATTTCCCCCCCCCATTTTTCTCTATTTTTCCCCCCAATTTTCTCTATTTTTCCCCCCATTTTTCGCTGTTTTTCCCCCCATTTTTCTCTATTTTCCCCCCCCATTTTTTCTCTATTTTTTCTCCCCCATTTTCCCCGTTTTCCTCCCCAATTTTCTCTATTTTCCCCCCCATTTTTCTCTATTTTTTCTCCCCCAATTTTCACTATTTTTCCCCCCATTTTCCCCGTTTCCCCCCCCATTTTTCTCCATCCCCCCCCGTTGGTTTTTCGCGGTGGGGCGCTCACCGCAGGCGCTGCAGCAGGGCGCTCTCCCGCAGCCTCTCGGTGACGTTCTGCGCCGCCTCCCCCAGCGCCCCCAGGAGCCCCCAGACCCTGGCGGGGAGCGCGGCCGGCGCCGCGGGGGCGGCCGTGGGGGCGCTCTGCTCAGCCCCGCAGCCTGCGGACGGAGGGCGAGGGGGGTTTACCCCAAAAATGGGAATTTTACAAACAAAAAGGAACATTTTTACCCCAAAATTGGGAAAATTTTACCCCAAAAATGAAAATTTTTACCCCAAAAATGGGATTTTTACAACAAAAATGGACATTTTTACCCCAAAATTGGGAAAATTTTACCCCAAAAATGGGAATTTTTACCCCAAAAATGGGATTTTTACAACAAAAATGGACATTTTTACCCCAAAATTGGGAAAATTTTACCCCAAAAATGGGAATTTTTACCCCAAAAATGGGATTTTTACAACAAAAATGGACATTTTTACCCCAAAATTGGGAAAATTTTACCCCAAAAATGAAAATTTTTACCCCAAAAATGGGAATTTTTACAACAAAAATGGGAATTTTTACAACAAAAATGGGATTTTTTACAACAAAAATGGGATTTTTTTACAAGAAAAATGGGATTTTCTATCCCAAAAATGGGATTTGTTACACCGAAAATGGGATTTTCTATCCCAAAAATGGGATTTTTACAGCAAAAATGGGATTTTTTACAAGAAAAATGGGATTTTCTATCCCAAAAATGGGGATTTTTACAACAAAAATGGGATTTTTTACCCCAAAAATGGGATTTTTACCCCAAAAATGAAAATTTTTACCCCAAAAATGGGAATTTTTACAACAAAAAATGAAAATTTTTACCCCAAAAATGGGAATTTTTACAACAAAAATGGGATTTTTACACCAAAAAATGGGATTTGTTATCTCAAAAATGGGATTTTTACCCCAAAAATGGGAATTTTTTACAACAAAAATGAAAATTTTTTACCCCAAAAATGGGATTTTTTACAACAAAAATGAAAATTTTTACCCCAAAAATGGGATTTTTTACAACAAAAATGGGATTTTTTACAACAAAAATGAAAATTTTTTACTCCCAAAATGGGATTTTTACACCAAAAATGGGATTTTTTGTCCCCAAAATGGGATTTTTGTCCCAAAAATGGGATTTTTTTACACCAAAAAATGGGATTTTTTGTCCCAAAAATGGGATTTGTTACACCAAAAATGGAATTTTTACCCCAAAAATGGAATTTTTACAACAAAAATGAAAATTTTTACCCCAAAAATGGGATTTTTTACACCAAAAATGGGATTTTTTACAACAAAAATGGGATTTTCTATCCCAAAAAATGGGAATTTTTACCCCAAAAATGGGATTTTTTTTACCCCAAAAATGGGATTTATAAAAAACCATTGGGGTTTATCCCCACCCCCCCCCCACCCCCCCCCCCCCAAAAAAATAGGATTGTTCCCTAAAAAAATTTCGGATTTATTCCTAAAAAAAAAACCCCCCCAAAAAATTCCCCAAATCCCTGAAAATTCCTCAGAAAAATCAAAATTCCCTTAAAACTAAACAGAGAAATGGGAATTGCCGAAATCCCGGGATCCGCCCCCAAGACGGGGCGATGACGTCACTCACCTGCCAGCAGCGCCAGCGCCGCCAGCGCGACCCAAAACTGCATGGCGGCACCTGGGGGGCGGGAAAGGTCACCGCGAGGTCACCGAAAGGCCCCGAAACCCTGGAAATGGCCCCAAAAAACCCGGAATGGCCCCAAAAAAACCGAAATGGGCCCAAAAAAACCCAAAATGGGCCCAAAAAAACCCCCAAAATGTCACCAAAACCCTGGAAATGTCACCAAAAAAACCCAAAATGGCCCCAAAAAAACCGAAATGGGCCCAAAAAACCCGAAATGGGCCAAAAAAACCCGAAATGGGCCCAAAAAAACCCAGAATGGCACCAAAACCCTGGAAATGTCACCAAAAAACCCAAAATGGCCCCAAAAAAACCGAAATGGCACCAAAAAACCCCAAAATGTCACCAAAACGCCCCGGAATGGCCCCAAAAAACCGAAATGTCACCAAAATGCCCCGGAATGGGCCCAAAAAACCTGAAATGTCACAAAAAACCCCAAAATGGCCCCAAAAACCCCCAAAATGTCACAAAAAAACCCAAAAATGGCACCAAAAAAACCCCGAAATGTCACAAAAAAACCCGAAATGTCACCAAAACCCAGGAAATGTCACCAAAAACACCCCGGAATGGCCCCAAAAAACCGAAATGGCACCAAAAAAACCCAAAAATGTCACAAAAAAAACCCGAAATGGCCCCAAAAAACGCCGAAATGGCCGAAAAAAACCCATGAAATGGTCCCAAAAAAACCCGAAATGTCACAAAATGTCACAAAATGTCACAAAATGGCCCCAAAACCCCCGAAATGTCACAAAATGGCCCCAAAATGTCACAAAAATGGCCCCAAAATGTCCCCAAAAACCCCCAAACGGCCCCAAAACCCTCCAAATGTCCCCAGATTGTCCCCAACCCCCCCAAAATTGTCCCCCAAATCGTCCCCGAACCTCAAAATTGTCCCCAAAATTGTCCCCAAAAACCCTGAAAAGTCCCAAAAATTGTCCCCAAATGTCCCCAAAGCCCTGAAATGTCCCCAAACTCCCAAAATGACCCAAAAATTGTCCCCAAATCGTCCCCAACCCCCCAAAATTCGTCCCCAAATTGTCCCCCAAAACGTCCCCAAACTCCCAAAACTCGTCCCCAAAATGTCCCCAACCCCCAAAATTGTCCCAAAGTTGTCCCCAAAACCCCGAAAAGTCCCAAAATTGTCCCCAAATTGTCCCCAACCCCCCAAATTGTCCCCGAATTGTCCCCAAACTCCCAAAAAGTCCAAAATTCGTCCCCGAATTGTCCCCGAATTGTCCCCAAAGCCCTGAAAAGTCCCAAAATTCGTCCCCAAGTTGTCCCCAACCCCCAAAATTGTCCCCGAATTGTCCCCAAATCCCCAAAATGTCCCAAAATTGTCCCCGAATTGTCCCCGAATTGTCCCCCAAAACCCCGAAAAGTCCCAAAATTCGTCCCCAAGTTGTCCCCAACCCCCAAAATTGTCCCCGAATTGTCCCCAAATCCCCAAAATGTCCCAAAATTGTCCCCGAATTGTCCCCGAATTGTCCCCAAAACCCCGAAAAGTCCCAAAATTCGTCCCCAAGTTGTCCCCAACCCCCAAAATTGTCCCCGAATTGTCCCCAAATCCCCAAAATGTCCCAAAATTGTCCCCAAATTGTCCCCGAATTGTCCCCAAAACCCCGAAAAGTCCCAAAATTCGTCCCCGAATTGTCCCCAAACCCCCAAAATGTCCCAAAATTGTCCCCAAACCCCCCAAAATGTCCCAAAATTCGTCCCCGAATTGTCCCCAACCCCCAAAATGTCCCAAAATTGTCCCCGAATTGTCCCCGAATTGTCCCCAACCCCCACAAAACGTCCCCAAAATCGTCCCCAGGTGTCCCCTCCCCTCCCCCTCCCCCTCCTCACCTGTGGGGTCCCTCGGGCTCCGTCCCCTCCCCCCCAAGGATTCGGGGTCCCCTAAATACCCCCCGGAGGGGGCGGGGCGGGGGGCGGGGCCCGAGTGACCTTTGCCCCCGCCCCTCCCCCCCCACCCCTCCCCCCCACCCCCTCCCAAATATTTTTTTTTGGGGGGGGAAAAAAGGTTCCGGAAAATCCCCTCCCCCACCCCAAAATGGGGGGATTTGGGGGAGGGGTGGGGGAGGGGGGGGTGGGGGAGGGGCGGGGGGAGGTGTCCCGCCCCTCCCCCACCCACCCCACCCCCCACCCCCCTTTCCCCGGTCTGGCCACGCCCCCCGCTGGACTTGGGACACGACGTGGCCGCGGGGTGGGGGAGGGGCAAGGTCCAAAGATGGGGGAGGGGGGTGGGGGAGGGGGGGGGAAAAAAACCCCCCAAAAAAAAACCGCCGGAAAATTCTGGGGGGGGGGGTGGTAAAATTTGGGAATTTTTGACCCAAATTGTGATTTTTTTTTTCCCCAAAAATTTGGGAATTTTGGACCCAAATTGTGATTTTTTTGCCCCCAAAAAATTTGGGAATTTTTGGACCCAAATTGTAATTTTTTTTCCCCCAAAAAATTTGGGAATTTTGGACCCAAATTCGGTTTTTTTTCCCCCCCCAAAATTTGGGATTTTTTGACCCAAATTTGGATTTTTTTTCCCCCCAAAAAATTTGGGAATTTTGGACCCAAATTGTGATTTTTTTTTCCCCCCCAAAATTTGGGATTTTTTTGACCCAAATTTGGATTTTTTTTTTTCCCCCCCCAAAAATTTGGGAATTTTGGACCCAAATTGTGATTTTTGTTTCCCCCAAAATTTGGGATTTTTTTTCCCCCCTAAAATTGGGAATTTTCCCCCTAAATTTGGGACTTTTTGACCCAAAATTGTGATTCCCCCCCCCCCCCCCAAATTTGGGGAATCTTCCCCCTAAAAATCAGAATTTTTCTCCAAAATTTGAGATTTTTTTTTCCTAAATTTGGGGATTTTTTTTCACCCAGATTTTGGATTTTTTTTCCCCCCTCAAATTTGGAATTTTCCCCCCCAAATTTGTGATTTTTTTCCCCCCAAAATTCCTGATTTTTTTTCCCCTAAAATTCCAATTTTTTCCCTAAATTTGGACTTTTTTCCCACTAAAACTCTGATTTTCCCCAAATTTAGGGAATTTTTCCCCCCAAATTTGTGCTTTTTTTCCCCCTAAAATTCCAATTTTTTTTCCCCTAAATTTCGACTTTTTTTCTCCTAAAACTCTTAATTTTTTCTCCCAAATTTAGGAATTTCCCCAAAATTTGTGATTTTTTTTCCCCCCAAAACTCCTGATTTTTTTCCTCCTAAAAATTCCAACTTTTCCCCCTAAATTTCGACTTTTTTTCTCCCTCAAACTCCGATTTTTTTCTCCCAAATTCAAGAATTCCCCCCCCCCCCCAAAATTAGGATTTTTCCCCCCAAATTTTTTTATTTCCCCTCCCAAAACCGAGATTTTTTTTTTTCCCCCAAAATTGTGATTTTTCCCCCCAAATTTGTGATTTCCCCCCATAACAAACCGAGCCGAGAGCCCCCGAATTCCCGAGCGCTTCCTTTATTGAAGGAGGAGCCCCCAAATATTCCCAAATTTTGGGGTTTTTTGGGGGGATTCCCTCCAAAATTTGTCGTTTTGGGGGGTGGGGGAGGGGCCAGGGCTCGCCCCTCCCCCACCCCGAAGTGGATCCAGTGGCGGGGGGGGGGGGGAGGGGGAGGGAAAAATCCGGGAATTTGGGGGGATTTGGGGGATTTTTTTGAGGGTTTTTCCGGGGGAATTTTGGGAATTTTCGAGGGAGCTTTTGGGGGGATTTTTGGGGGGAATTTTCAGGGAGTTTTTCGAGGGAGTTTTTTTTTCGGGGGGGGAAATTTCGGGGAGAAATTTTGGGAATTTTTTGGGGATATTTTTGGGAATTTTTTGGGAATTTTGGGGGGAATTTTTTGGTTTTTCCTCCCTTTTTCCGTGGGTGGGGGAGGGGCTGCCGGCAGCTGGGGGAGGAGGAGGAGGAAGAGGAAGAGGAGGAGGCGACTCCTCAGTCCACGGTGAGGCCGAAGGCTCAGGGGAGAGGAAGAGGAGGAGGAGGATGAAGGCCTCTCTCTCATGTCCCGGCGAGGACGACGACGATGACGACGACGACGACGAAGGGTCAGGGAGACGATGACGACGATGATGACGATGATGAAGATGATGATGACGATGATGAAGACGAGACTCAGCCGATGGTGAGGCCGAAGCCGCGGTGGAATTTCTCCTTCCGGTGGTCGATGACGATGACGACGATGACGACGATGACGATGACGACGATGACGATGACGATGACGAGGCTCAGCCGATGGTGAGGCCGAAGCCGCGGTGGAATTTCTCCTTCTGGCGGTTGATGACGATGACGACGACGACGATGACGATGACGATGACGACGATGACGATGACGACGATGACGATGACGACGACGAGGCTCAGCCGATGGTGAGGCCGAAGCCGCAGTGGGAATTTCTCCTTCCGGTGGTTGATGACAATGACGATGACGACGATGACGATGACGATGATGACGATGACGATGATGACGATGACGACGATGACGATGACGATGACGAGGCTCAGCCGATGGTGAGGCCGAAGCCGCAGTGGAATTTCTCCTTCCGGTGGTTGATGACGATGACGACGATGACGATGACGATGACGACGATGACGATGACGATGATGATGACGACGATGACGATGACGAGGCTCAGCCGATGGTGAGGCCGAAGCCGCAGTGGAATTTCTCCTTCCGGTGGTTGATGACGATGACGACGATGACGATGACGATGACGACGATGACGATGATGATGACGACGATGACGACGAGGCTCAGCCGATGGTGAGGCCGAAGCCGCAGTGGAATTTCTCCTTCCGGTGGTTGATGACGATGACGATGACGACGATGACGACGATGACGATGACGATGACGACGATGACGATGACGACAATGACGACGATGACGACGATGACGATGACGACGATGACGATGATGACGACGATGACGACGATGACGACGATGACGAGGCTCAGCCGATGGTGAGGCCGAAGCCGCAGTGGAATTTCTCCTTCCGGTGGTTGATGAAGGCTCCCAGGGCCAGCGTCAGGGGGAGGGGCGGCAGCTTCTTCTCCAGCACCGCCCCCACCTGCCACGAGCTGTCCACGGAGCCTGCGGGAAACAAACGGAATTCCGGGAATTTTTCCCAAATTTTGGGAATTTTTCCCAAATTTTGGGGGGATTTTCCCAAATTTTGGGGGATTTTTTCCCCATTTTTGGGGGATTTTTTCCCCATTTTTGGGGGATTTTTTTTCCTGATTTTTAAAAATTTTTCTCCAATTTTCTTGGATTTCTCCAGGGTTTTTTTCCCCCATCTTTGGGACCTTTCCCAAATTTTGGGGAATTTTTCCCAAATTTTGGGGAATTTTTTCCCGGTTTTGGGGGATTTTTTTTCCCTGATTTTTTTTTTTCTCCTGGGGATTTTTCAGGAATTTTCTGGGGGTTTTTTTGGGAATTTTTAGGGGAATTTTCTGGGGATTTTTCAGGAATTTTCTGGTGATTTTGGGGGAATTTTTTCAGGAATTTTCTGTTTTCCCGGGAATTTCCTGGGGATTTTTTAGGAATTTTCTGGGGATTTTTTAGGAATTTTCTGGGGATTTTTCAGGAATTTTCTGGTGATTTTTGGGGAATTTTTTCAGGAATTTTCTGGGGATTTTTTCGGGAATTTTCTGGGGATTTTTTCGGGAATTTTCTGGGGATTTTTGGGGAATTTTTTCGGGAATTTTCTGCGGATTTTTCAGGAATTTTCTGGTGATTTTTGGGGAATTTTTTCAGGAATTTTCCGGGGATTTTTTCGGGAATTTTCTGGGGATTTTTTCGGGAATTTTCTGGGGATTTTTCCGGAATTTTCCGGGGATTTTTTCGGGAATTTTCCGGGATTTTTCCGGGAATTTTCCCCGGCCCTTTTGGGGCCGTTTCTCACCGCGGAAGAGCAGGTTCCCCCGCGGCAGCTCCAGCTGGTAACCGAAGGCGACGCTCGAGTCCTGCAGCCGCGTGCTGGCCTCAAACTCCACCCCCACCTGCAGCTGGACACACCTGCGGCTCACACCTGGCCCGGCGCCCACATTTTGGGGACTTTTCCCCGTTTTTGGCCATTTTCCCCTTTTTTAAAGCGATTTTTTCCCCATTTTTTAGTGATTTTTCCCCATTTTTTCCCAATTTTTAGCGTTTTTTCCCCGTTTCGGGAGCCCTACCCCACCCCCACCTGCAGCTGGACACACCTGCGGCTCACACCTGGCCCGGCGCCCACATTTTGGGGACTTTTCCCCGTTTTTGGCCATTTTCCCCTTTTTAAAGCGATTTTTTCCCCATTTTTTCCTGTTATTTTTCCCATTTTTGGGGTTTTTTCCCCCATTTTTGGAGCTCCGCTCGACCCCCCACCCACACCTGAGCACACCTGGGGCTCACACCTGGGCCAGGACCCCGCCCCAAATCTCCAGTTTGGGGATTTCCCCCATTTTTGGCCATTTTCCCCATTTTTTTTCCCCTTTTTTTTTTCCTTTTTTTTCCCCATTTTTTCCCGTTTTTCCCCGTTTTTTCCCGTTTTCCCCCATTTTTGGGGCCCCGCTCCACCCCACCTGCAGCTGGACACACCTGAGGCTCACACCTGGGCCAAGATCCCCCTCCCCAAAGCCACACTTGGAGCCCCCCAGGTGCATTTTTGGCCTCCCCAGGTGAGTGTTTGGGGGTCCCCAGGTGTGTTCCCATCCCCCCCCAGGTGTGTTCCCATCCCCCCCCAGGTGTGTCCCATCCCCCCCCAGGTGTGTTCCCATCCCCCCCAGGTGTGTTCCCATCCCCCCCAGGTGTGTCCCATCCCCCCCAGGTGTGTCCCATCCCCCCCCAGGTGTGTTCCCATCCCCCCCCAGGTGTGTCCATCCCCCCCCAGGTGTGTCCCATCCCCCCCCAGGTGTGTCCCATCCCCCCCCAGGTGTGTCCCACCCCCCCCAGGTGTGTTCCCATCCCCCCCAGGTGTGTCCCATCCCCCCAGGTGTGTTCCCATCCCCCCCAAGTGTGTCCCATCCCCCCCAGGTGTGTCCCATCCCCCCCAGGTGTGTCCCATCCCCCCCCAGGTGTGTTCCCATCCCCCCCCAGGTGTGTCCCATCCCCCCCCAGGTGTGTTCCCATCCCCCCCAAGTGTGTCCCATCCCCCCCAGGTGTGTCCCATCCCCCCCCAGGTGTGTTCCCATCCCCCCCCCAGGTGTGTCCCCATCCCCCCCCAGGTGTGTCCCCATCCCCCCCCAGGTGTGTTCCCATCCCCCCCAAGTGTGTCCCATCCCCCCCAGGTGTGTTTTATCCCCCCCAGGTGTGTCCCATCCCCCCCCAGGTGTGTCCCATCCCCCCCCAGGTGTGTCCCATCCCCCCCAGGTGTGTTCCCATCCCCCCCCAGGTGTGTCCCATCCCCCCCCCAGGTGTGTTCCCATCCCCCCCAGGTGTGTCCCATCCCCCCCCAGGTGTGTTCCCATCCCCCCCAGGTGTGTCCCATCCCCCCCCAGGTGTGTTTCCCACCCCCCCCAGGTGTGTCCCATCCCCCCCCAGGTGTGTTCCCATCCCCCCCAGGTGTGTTCCCATCCCCCCCAGGTGTGTTCCCATCCCCCCCCAGGTGTGGTTTCGGGGTTACCTGTTCGCTGGCTCGGTGGTAATAGGTCAGGTGAGCCCCGGCCTGGCCCAACGTCACCGTCCCGATCCACGACGGGGCTGGGGGGGAACTCGGGGTCACCTGGGCAGGTGTGGGGTCACCTGGGGCAGGTTTGGGGTCACCTGGGCGGGGTTTGGGGTCACCTGGGCGGGGTTTGGGGTCACCTGGGAGGGGTTTGGGGTCACCTGGGCGGGATTTGGGGTCACCTGGGCAGGTTTGGGGTCACCTGGGTGGGGTTTGGGGTCACCTGGGCGGGGTTTGGGGTCACCTGGGGCAGGTTTGGGGTCACCGGGGCAGGTTTGGGGTCACCTGGGTGGGGTTTGGGGTCACCTGGGAGGGGTTTGGGGTCACCTGGGCGGGGTTTGGGGTCACCTGGGGCAGGTTTGGGGTCACCTGGGCAGGTTTGGGGTCACCTGGGTGGGGTTTGGGGTCACCTGGGGCAGGTTTGGGGTCACCTGGGGCAGGTGTGGGGTCACCTGGGCGGGGTTTGGGGTCACCTGGGCGGGATTTGGGGTCACCTGGGCGGGGTTTGGGGTCACCTGGGCAGGTTTGGGGTCACCTGGGCGGGGTTTGGGGTCACCTGGGCGGGATTTGGCGTCACCTGGGTGGGGTTTGGGGTCACCTGGGCGGGGTTTGGGGTCACCTGGGCAGGTGTGGGGTCACCTGGGCGGGGTTTGGGGTCACCTGGGGGGGGTTTGGGGTCACCTGGGCAGGTGTGGGGTCACCTGGGCGGGGTTTGGGGTCACCTGAGTGGGGTTTGGGGTCACCTGGGGCAGGTGTGGGGTCACCTGGGCAGGTTTGGGGTCACCTGGGTGGGGTTTGGGGTCACCTGGGCGGGGTTTGGGGTCACCTGGGCAGGTTTGGGGTCACCTGGGTGGGGTTTGGGGTCACCTGGGCGGGGTTTGGGGTCACCTGGGCAGGTGTGGGGTCACCTGGGCAGGTTTGGGGTCACCTGGGCAGGTTTGGGGTCACCTGGGCGGGGTTTGGGGTCACCTGTGGGTTTTTGGGGCTCACCTGGCTGGATTTTGGGGTCTCACCTGAGGGTTTTGGGGTCTCACCTGTGGGTTTTTGGGGGCTCACCTGTACAGGATTTTGGGGTCTCACCTGTACAGGATTTGGGGGCTCACCTGAGGATTTTGGGGGCTCACCTGTACAGGATTTTGGGGTCTCACCTGTACAGGATTTTGGGGTCTCACCTGTACAGGATTTGGGGGCTCACCTGAGGATTTTGGGGTCTCACCTGAGGATTTTGGGGGCTCACCTGTACAGGATTTTGGGGTCTCACCTGAGGATTTTTGGGGTCTCACCTGAGGATTTTGGGGTCTCACCTGGCTGGATTTTGGGGCTCACCTGAGGATTTTGGGGTCTCACCTGGCTGGATTTTGGAGGATCTCACCTGAGGGTTTTGGGGTCTCACCTGAGGATTTTGGGGGCTCACCTGAGGATTTTGGGGTCTCACCTGGCTGGATTTTGGAGGATCTCACCTGAGGATTTTGGGGTCTCACCTGTACAGGATTTGGGGTCTCACCTGAGGGTTTTGGGGTCTCACCTGTACAGGATTTGGGGTCTCACCTGAGGATTTTGGGGGTCTCACCTGGAGGAATTTTGGGGCTCACCTGGCTGGATTTTGGGGGGTCTCACCTGTGGGTTTGTGGGGTCTCACCTGTACAGGATTTGGGGTCTCACCTGGCTGGATTTTGGGGTCTCACCTGTACAGGATTTTGGGGCTCACCTGGCTGGATTTTGGGGTCTCACCTGTACAGGATTTTGGGGTCTCACCTGTACAGGATTTGGGGGCTCACCTGAGGATTTTGGGGTCTCACCTGTACAGGATTTGGGGGCTCACCTGAGGATTTTGGGGGCTCACCTGTACAGGACTTTGGGGTCTCACCTGTACAGGATTTGGGGGCTCACCTGAGGATTTTGGGGTCTCACCTGTACAGGATTTGGGGGCTCACCTGAGGATTTTGGGGCTCACCTGAGGATTTTGGGGTCTCACCTGGCTGGATTTTGGGGTCTCACCTGAGGATTTTGGGGTCTCACCTGTACAGGATTTGGGGTCTCACCTGTACAGGATTTGGGGGCTCACCTGAGGATTTTGGGGTCTCACCTGTACAGGATTTGGGGTCTCACCTGTACAGGATTTGGGGGCTCACCTGAGGATTTTGGGGCTCACCTGGCTGGATTTTGGGGTCTCACCTGAGGATTTTGGGGTCTCACCTGAGGATTTTGGGGGCTCACCTGTACAGGATTTGGGCTCTCACCTGAGGATTTTGGGGGGGTCTCACCTGAGGATTTTGGGGTCTCACCTGAGGATTTTGGGGTCTCACCTGTACAGGATTTTGGGGTCTCACCTGAGGATTTTGGGGGCTCACCTGAGGATTTTGGGGTCTCACCTGTACAGGATTTTGGGGTCTCACCTGAGGATTTTGGGGTCTCACCTGTACAGGATTTGGGGTCTCACCTGTACAGGATTTGGGGGCTCACCTGAGGATTTTGGGGTCTCACCTGTACAGGATTTGGGGTCTCACCTGTACAGGATTTGGGGGCTCACCTGAGGATTTTGGGGCTCACCTGGCTGGATTTTGGGGTCTCACCTGAGGATTTTGGGGTCTCACCTGAGGATTTTGGGGGCTCACCTGTACAGGATTTGGGCTCTCACCTGAGGATTTTTGGGGGGGTCTCACCTGAGGATTTTGGGGTCTCACCTGAGGATTTTGGGGTCTCACCTGTACAGGATTTGGGGTCTCACCTGTACAGGATTTGGGGTCTCACCTGAGGATTTTGGGGTCTCACCTGAGGATTTTGGGGTCTCACCTGAGGATTTTGGAGGATCTCACCTGGCTGGATTTTGGGGTCTCACCTGAGGGTTTTGGGGTCTCACCTGAGGATTTTGGGGTCTCACCTGGCTGGATTTTGGGGTCTCACCTGTACAGGATTTTGGGTCTCACCTGTACAGGATTTGGGGGCTCACCTGAGGATTTTGGGGTCTCACCTGGCTGGATTTTGGGGGCTCACCTGAGTACCTGCCGGCCAGGGACAGCACGGCGCCCTCCTCCCCCGGCCGCCGGTGATAGACGAGCTCCGCCCCCAGCGCCAGGTGAGCCGTGACGCTCTGCAGGTAATGCGCCACCAGGATGCCTGAGACACGGGGAGATCCGGGAGGATTCCGGAGAATTCCGGGGGAAAATCGGGAAAAATCGGGAAAATTCCGAAGAAAAATCGGGAAAAATCCAGAAAGTTCCGGAGGATTCGGGAGAAAAGCTGGGACCATTTGGGAGAACAAGGGGGAAATTCGGGAAAATCTGGGGGAATTCAGGGGGAAAATCAGGAAATTTGAGGAAATCCCGGAGAATTCGGGAGAGAAATGGGGAAAATCCAGAAAATTCCAGAGAATTCGGGAGAGAAAATCGGGAAAATCCAGAAAATTCCGGAGAATTTGGGAGAGAAATGGGGGAAAATCGAGAAAATTGCGGAGAATTCGGGAGAGAAATCGGGAAAATCCAGAAAATTCCGGAGAATTCGGGAGAGAAAATGGGAAAATGAAGAAAATTCCAGAGAATTTGGGAGAATTTGGCAGAAAAATTGGGGAATTCGGGAGAAAAATTGGGGAATTTGGGAGAATTTGGAGGAAAAATCAAGAAATTTTAAAAAAACTCGGAAAAATTCAGAAAAAAAAATTGGGAAATTTGAGAAAATTCCAGAGAATTTGGGAGAGTTCGGCAGAAAAATCGGGGAATTTGGGAAAATCGGGGAGAAAAATCGGGAGAGTTTGGGGGGAAATTGGGAAATTCAGGAAAATTCAGGCAAATTTGGGAAAATTGGGGCGAAAAATCGGGAGAATTTGGAAAAATTCTGGAGAAAAATTGAGGAATTTGGGAGAATTTGGGAGAATTTGGGAGTAAAATTGAGAAATTTGGGAGAATTTGGAAAAATTCAGGAGAAAAATCGAGGAATTTGGGAGAATTTGGAAAAATTCGGGAGAAAAATCGAGAAATTTGGGAGAATTTGGGGGAAAAATCGGAGAATTCAGGAAAATTCGGGAGAATTTCGGATATTCGGCAGAAAAATCAGGAATTTTGTGAATTTTGGGGGGAGATTTTTTGGGTGGGTTTGGGGTAATTTTGGGAGGTTTTTGGGGGATTTTTTGTGATAATTTTGGGGGTTTTGGGCTCATTTTCTCGGGATTATTTTGGGGAATTTTTTGGGATTTTTTGGGGATTTTTTGTGATAATTTTGGGGGTTTTTGGGCTCATTTTCTCTGGATTTTTTGGGGTTTTTTTGGGGGAATTTTTTGGGATTTTTTTGGGATTTTTTTGGGATTTTGGGGGGATTTTTTGGATTTTTTGGGGGTTTTTGGGCTCATTTTCTCGGGATTTTTTGGGAAAATTTTTGGGATTTTTTTGGGATTTTTGGGGGATTTTTTGGGGATTTTTTTGGGGTTTTCGGGGTCATTTTCTCGGGATTTTTTGGGGCTTTTGGGGGGGATTTTTTGGGGAATTTTTCTGGAATTTTTTGGGATTTTTTGGGGTCCCACCTGAGCCCATGAGGATGTCGGGGTCGCCCAGGGTTTTGGGGGGGTTTTTTGTGATAATTTTGGGGTTTTTGGGGTCAATTTTTGGGGGTTTTTGGAGTCATTTTCTCAGGATTTTTTTGGGAGGTTTTGGGGATTTTTTGGGGGGATTTTTTTGGGATTTTTTGGGGGTTTTCAGGGTCATTTTCTCGGGATTTTTTGGGGAATTTTTTTGGATTTTTTTGAGATTTTTTGGGGAATTTTTGGGGGATTTTTTTGGGGTTTTCGGGGTCATTTTCTCGGGATTTTTTGGGGCTTTTGGGGGGGATTTTTTGGGGAATTTTTCTGGAATTTTTTGGGATTTTTTGGGGTCCCACCGGAGCCCATGAGGATGTCAGGGTCGCCCAGGGTTTTGGGGGATTTTTTGTGATAATTTTGGGGTTTTTGGGGTCAGTTTTTGGGGTTTTTGGGTCATTTTTGGGTCATTTTCTCGGGATTTTTTGGGGATTTTTGGGGGGATTTTTTGGGGAATTTTTCTGGAATTTTTTGGGATTTTTTGGGGGTTTTTGGGGTCCCACCTGAGCCCATGAGGATGTCGGGGTTGCCCAGGGTGAGCGCCGCCGTGAAGTCGCCGCCCCGATATTCCCCGTCCACCTGCCAGTTGACGAACTTGGACTGCTGGGTCTGGGGAGAAATCACCGGGATTTGGGAAAAATCAAAACTCTGGGGGGGGAAAATTCACAACTTTGGGGGGAAATCCCCGAGTTTTGGGGGGAAAATCCCGATTTTGGGGGGAAAAAAATTCCGAATTTTGAGGGAAAAAATTCCAATTTGGGGGGAAAAAATTTCCTAATTTTGGGGGGAAAATTTTCTCAATTTGGGGGGAAAAAAATTCCCAGTTTTGGGGGAACAAAATTCTAATTTGGTGGGAAAAAAAAAATCCCAGTTTTGAGGGAAAAAAATTCCAATTTTTGGGCGAAGAAAATTGCAATTTTGGGGGAGAAAAAATTCCCAGTTTTGGGGGGAAAAAAAATCTGAATTTTGGGGGGAAAAATTCCAATTTTTGGGGCAAAGAAAATCCCAATTTTGGGGGAGAAAAAATTCCCAGTTTTGGGGGAAAAAAATATCTGAATTTTGGGGGGAAAATTTTCTCAATTTGGGGAGAAAAAATTCCCAATTTTGGGGAGAAAAGATTCCCAATTTTGGGGGAAGAAATTCCCAGTTTGGGGGAGAAAAAAATTTCCCAATTTTGGGTGAAAAAATCTAATTTTGGGTGAAGAAAATCCCAATTTTGGAGGGAAAAAATTCCCAATTTTGGAGGGAAAAATTTTCCAATTTTGGAGGGAAAAAATTCCCAATTTGGGGGAGAAAAAATTCCCAATTTGGGGGGAAAAATTTTCCAATTTTGGAGGGAAAAAATTCCCAATTTTGGAGGGAAGAAAATCCCAATTCTTGGGGAAAAAAATTCCCAATTTTGGGGGAAGAAATTCCCAATTTGGGGGAGAAAAAATTTCCCAATTTGGGTGAAAAAATCCAACTTTTGGGCGAAGAAAATCCCAATTTTGGAGGGAAAAAATTCCAATTTTGGAGGGAAAAATTTTCCAATTTTGGAGGGAAAAAATTCCCAATTTGGGGGAGAAAAAATTCCCAATTTGGGGGGAAAAATTTTCCAATTTTGGAGGGAAAAAATTCCCAATTTTGGAGGGAAGAAAATCCCAATTCTTGGGGAAAAAATTCCCAATTTTGGGGGAAGAAATTCCCAATTTGGGGGAGAAAAAATTTCCCAATTTTGGGTGAAAAAATCCAACTTTTGGGCGAAGAAAATCCCAATTTTGGGGGAAAAAATTCCCAATTTTGGAGGGAAAAAATTCCCAATTTTGGAGGGAAGAAAATCCCAATTTTGGGGGAAAAAATCCCAATTTGGGGGGAAAAAAATTCCAATTTTTGGGGGGAAGAAACTGCCCCGACTTCCGACGCCGCGCACCTGGAAGGCGATCTTGGAGCGGATCCTGTTGGTCACCTGGTGAACCACCTGAGCGTTGAGGCTCCCGCTGTTGTCCATGTCCCCCACCAGCACCGGGAACGCCTGGAATTCCCAGACGAAAATTCGGGAATTCCCCAAAAAATTCGGGAATTTCGGGAGCTCTTCGATGCCGAAATTCCCCCAAATCGCCGAATCTCCACGTTCCCAACCGGCCAGATCGCCCCGAATCGTCTCATCCCCCCAAAGCTCCCAGCCCCAGCGCCAGGAATTCCCGAATTCTCCAAATCTCGCGGCTCCCAAAATCTCCCCAATTGCCAAAAACCCCCCAAACGCTCCACAATCCCAAATTCCCCCCAAAATCCCCGAATTTCGCGGGAATTCCTCCAAAGTCTCCCCCAAAAATTCCCCAAAACCCCCAAATTCCCCCCAAATCCCCCAAATTTCCCAAAATTTCATAAAAATTCCCAAAATTCCCGCCAGATCTCCCCCAAATTTCCCAAAATTCCCCCAAAATTCTCCAAATTTTGCCCTAATTTCCCCCAAATACCCCAAAATTTCCCAAAATTTCCTAAAAATTCCCCAAATCCCTGCCAGATCTCCCCCAAATTGCCCCAAATTTCCCCCAAAACGCCCCAAATTTCACCCAAATTTCCCCAAAATTCCTGAATTTCCCTCAAAATTCCCCAAAACCCCCAAATTTCTCCAAAATTCCCCAAAATTTCCCCAAAACTCCCCAAATTTCCCCCAAAATTCCCCCCCAAATCTCCCAAAATCTCCCCAAATTTCCTAAAATTTCCCCAAATTCCCGCCCGATCTCCCCAAATTTCCCCCAAATTCCCTCAAATTTCCCCAAAATTCCCCCAAATTCCCCAAATCCCCACCAGATCTCTCCCAAATTTCCCAAATTTCCCCCCAAATTAACCCCAAATCCCCCAAATTTTCCCCCCAAATCCCCCCAAAGTCCCCAAAATTTCCCCAAAATTTCCCCAAAATTTCCCCAAATTTCCCCAAATTCCCCAAATTCCCGGAGTCCTGACCTCGGTGGGGCTCAGGTGTTTGGTGCCCACGTAGGTGGCCCCAAAGTGATAATTGGACTCGCCCAGGGTGCTCAGGGCCACCGTGTGGTTCACCTGGAAAACACCAAAATTCCCACGATATTCCCAAAATTCTGGATTGGAAAAATTTCAGAAAAAAAAAAAAAAAAATTCCCCAAATTTCCAAGAAAATCGCCCCGAAAAAAAAAAAAAGCCCAAAAAAGGTCTCAAAAGTCCTCAAAGTTCACCTGAAAAAACGGAGAAAAGCCCCAAAATTCCCAAAAGGATTCCCGAAAATTCCCGTTCAAAAAAAAATCCGGACTGAAAAAAAAAAAGTTCTGGAAAAATTCCTCCCAAAATTCCTCCAAAAATCCACAAAAAAATCCACCTGGAAGTGGTGGGAGAAGTCCCGAAAACGCTTCTGGAAAGGGGGGAAAAGGTGAGGAATAATCCCAAAATTCCCGAAAAATTCCTCAAAATTTTTGGCTGGGATGGGGGTTAAAAAAAAGGAAAAATTCCCCCAAAAATTCCAAGAAAATCGTCCCGAAAAAAAAGCTCCAAAAAAAGGTCTCAAAAGTCCCCGAAGTTCACTTGGGAAAGAGGGAAAACGTCGGGAAAAATCCCAAAATTCCCAAAAATTCCAGCTGGGAATTTTTTAAAAGCCCCATCCCAAAAAAATCCCAAAAAAATCCCAAAAAAATCCCCCCAAAAAATCCCCCCAAAAACGCCTCTGGAAAAGCGGGAAAAGGGCGGGAAAATTCCCAAATTCCCCCCAAATTCCGGAAATTCCCAAGAAATCCCCGAAATCTTCACCTGGAAGTGGTTGCTGAGCCCTTTGTTCACCGTCAGCTTCACGCCCTCCATCTGCACCGGGAACAGCTCTGCGGGAAAAGCGGGAAGTTGGGGGGAAAAGCGGGAAGTTGGGGGGAAATTTGGGAAATTTGGGGGGAAAATCGGGAATTTGGGGGGAAAATGGGGGATTTGGGGGGGAAATTGGGGGATTTGGGGGGAAAATCGGGAATTTGGGGAGATTTGGGGGGAATTTGGGAGATTTGGGGGAAAATTTGGGAAATTTGCGGGGAAATTGGGAAATTTGGGGGGAAATTCGGAATTTGGGGGGAAAATTGGGATTTTGGGGGGAAAAGCGGGAATTTGGGGGGAAAATTGGGAATTTGGGGGAAAATTGGGAATTTGGGGGGAAATTTGGGAAATTTGGGGGAAAATTGGGGGATTTGGGGGGAAAATTGGGAATTTTGGGGGGAAAATTGGGAATTTTGGGGGGAAATTGGGAATTTTGGGGGAAATTGGGAATTTGGGGGAAAATTGGGAATTTTGGGGGAAAATTGGGGGATTTGGGGGGAAAATTGGGAATTTGGGGGGAAATTGGGAAATTTGGGGGGAAAATTGGGGATTTGGGGGGGAAAAGCGGGAATTTGGGGGGAAAATTGGGAATTTGGGGGAAAATTGGGAATTTGGGGGGAAATTTGGGAAATTTGGGGGAAAATTGGGGGATTTGGGGGGAAAATTGGGAATTTTGGGGGGAAAATTGGGAATTTTGGGGGAAATTGGGAATTTTGGGGGAAATTGGGAATTTGGGGGAAAATTGGGAATTTTGGGGGAAAATTGGGGGATTTGGGGGGAAAATTGGGAATTTGGGGGGAAATTGGGAAATTTGGGGGGAAAATTGGGGATTTGGGGGGAAAATCGGGAATTTGGGGGGAAAATCGGGAAATTTTGGGGAAAATTGGGGGATTTGGGGGAAAATTGGGATTTTGGGGGGAAAATTGGTAATTTGGGGGGAAAATTGGAAATTTGGGGGGAAAATTGGGAAATTTGGGGGGAAATTGGGAATTTGGGGGGAAAATTGGGATTTTGGGGGGAAAATTGGGATTTTGGGGGGAAAAGCGGGAATTTGGGGGGAAAATTGGGAATTTGGGGGGAAAATTGGGAATTTTGGGGGAAATTGGGAATTTTGGGGGGAAAATTGGGGGATTTGGGGGGAAAATTGGGAATTTGGGGGGAAAATTGGGAATTTGGGGGGAAAATCGGGAAATTTGGGGGGAAATTGGGAATTTGGGGGGAAATTGGGAATTTTGGGGGGAAAATTGGGAATTTGGGGGGAAAATTGGAAATTTGGGGGGAAAATTGGGAATTTTGGGGGGAAAATTGGGAATTTGGGGGGGAAAATTGGAAATTTGGGGGGAAAATTGGGAATTTTGGGGGGGAAAATTGGGAATTTTGGGGGGAAATTGGGAATTTGGGGGGAAAATTGGGATTTTGGGGGAAGGTTTCAGATCCTTTCCAGGCTTTTGTTTTTTGCTGTGATTTTTGCGGATTTTGGGGACGTTTTTGGGGCCATTTTTGGCCTTTTTGGGGCCATTTTGGGGCGATTTTTTGTCTTTATTGGGGCCATTTTTGGGGCCATTTTTGGGGTGATTTTTGACCTTTTTTGGGCCCATTTTTGGGGCAATTTTTGGCCTTTTTTGGGGCCATTTCGGGGGCGATCCCGGGGCTATTTTTGGGTGATTTTTTGCCTCTATTGGGGCCATTTTTGGGGTGATTTTTGGGGTGATTTTTGGCCTTTTTGGGGGCCATTTTTGGCCTTTTTTGGGCCCATTTTTGGGGGTGATTTTTTGTCTTTTTTGGGGTCATTTTTGGGGCGATTTTTTGCCTTTTTTTGGGGTGATTTTTGGGGCGATTTTTGGCCTTTTTTGGGGTCATTTTGGGGGTGATTTTTGGCCATTTTTGGGGTGATTTTTGTCCTTTTTTGGGGTGATTTTTGGGGCGATTTTTGGCCTTTTTTGGGGTCATTTTGGGGGTGATTTTTGGCCATTTTTGGGGCCATTTTTGGCCTTTTTTGGGGCGATTTTTGGCCTTTTTTGGGGCCATTTCGGGGTCGACCGCGGGGCTATTTTTTGGGTGATTTTTTGCCTTTTTGGGCCCATTTTTGGGGCGATTTTTGGCCTTTTTTGGGCCCATTTTTGGGGCGATTTTTGGCCTTTTTTGGGGCGATTTTTGGCCTTTTTCGGGCCCATTTTTGGGGCGATTTTTGGCCTTTTTTGGGGCCATTTCGGGGTCGACCCCGAGGCTCTTCTCGGCGCCTTTCTCTCACCTTTACACCTGCGGTGACACTCCTCGAAGGCCCCCGGGTTGGGCAGGGGGTCCCCGCCCGGCTCGGGGGGGCGGGGGGGGAGGGGCGCCCCTCCCCGGCCCCCCCCAGGCCGCTGACGGGGGGGGGACCCCCAAACCCCGGGGGGGGCACCGGGAGCAGCGGGGGAGGGGCAGACGGGGGGGGAGGGGGGGACCCGGCGGCCCAGACGTTGCCCATGCTGGGGGGAGGGGCTGCAAAAATGTTTAAAAAAAAATAAAATAAAATTTTCAGCTTTTAACCCCCCCCCCCCACACACACAAAACCAGCGTTTTTCACCCCAAAACTTTCCCGCCCCTCCCCGAATTCCCGGCGGGATTTTTCCCCCGCCCCCACAGGATCGCGCTCCCCCCGCCCCCCGGCCCACGCTGGGGGTGACCCCAAAACGCCCCAAAAATGCCCCAAATTGCCCCAAATTCGCCCCAAAATCGCCGCCCCCGCCCCCCCCACGCCGAACTCACGCGGCGGCGGACGGAGAGAGCGCCCGGCTCTGGCCACGCCCCCCGCGCGCTCCCATTGGCTGCCGCCTCCAGCCCGCGCGCTTCTATTGGTGGAGCCCCTCCTAGTCCCGCCTCCGCTCGCTTCCAATTGGCCGACGCCTCAGGGTTGAGTTCCTCTCCCGCCTCGCGGGGTCAGGGGCGACGCGAGCCGCGCCCCTTTAATGACGTAACGCGCTTTGATTAGTTAATCCCGCGAACCGCCCCGCCCACCGAGCGCTTCGATTGGCTGAGGCGGCGCGGGGGGCGCGCGCCACCATAGAGGCGCCAAGGGCGCGCGGGGCGGAGCGGCCGCCTCAGGGGCGCCGCCATCTTGGGGAGGCCGGCGCCGGAGGACCGTCGCCATGGCAACGGGCAAAGGGCGGGAAGGGCGCTCTGATCGCGCCGCTGTCGCGATAGAGGCGGCGACATTTCGTTCCCCGCCCCCCTTTTCCCCTCTCCCTGAACCGGCGTGAATTAATCTCTGTCGATGACGTCACAGCCCGGGGTTGCGTCACGGGTTTGGGGATGACGTCACGGTTGCCCCTCGACGCGGCGGAGGGGTCGTGGCTCGGTGATGACGTCACCGCTCGGCGGGCGTAAGGGGGCAATGTCGCGCTCCCCCCCCGCGGTGACGTCATCGGTTGGCAGTGCGGTGACGTCATGCACTGGCGATGACG
>NW_027094949.1:27500-42191 GCF_029207755.1 Chamaea fasciata | reverse complement strand
AAACTCTTTATTTATCCCAAATGGATAAATATGAATGGATAATTAATAACGGCTCATTAATGGGTGCTCTGATAATTAAACCCCGGTGGGGGAGAAGATCCACGTGTTTCCCACCTGAGCTTCAACTCAATGAGAAATTTGGGAATTTATTTTGGGAATTTTGGGGTTTTTTTTGGCGGGAACTCCAGGAACGTGCGGAAAAACTCTTTATTTATCCCAAATGGATCCTCTGGATAATTAATAACGGCTCATTAATGGATCCTCTGATAATTAAACCCCGGTGAGGGAGAAGATCCACTCTTCTCCTCGTCTTTGGGTTTTCTCTCTCAGTTTCGCCCCCTCGAGCGCTTGGAGAGTTTCTTTGGGGCCTTTTGGGGTTTTTCTTTCCGCCCGCGGCAGCGCCGCCTGGATCTCGGCTTTCTTCTCCCTCCCCAACCCAAACTCCCGCGGAGGCTCCCGATTTTTTTTTTTGGCCGATCCCCCGGAATTCCTCATTTATTTTTAATTTTCTTTCTCTGCCCAGGTGAAAGAGCTCGTTCTGGACAACTGCAGGTCGTACGAGGGGAAGATCGAGGGCCTCACGGATGAGTTCGAGGAGCTGGAATTCCTCAGCACAATCAACGTCGGCTTAACCTCAGTGGCAAACTTACCAAAGCTAAACAAACTCAAGAAGGTAAAATTAACCAAAAAAAAAAATGTAAAAATAAAAACATCCCGTTTTTATTTTAATTTTAATTTTTATTTTTCCGCCCGTGGGAAAAGCGGCTGGAATAGGATCGGACGGGGGGTTTTTTTTTGAGGATGTTTCTTGGGGGGTTTTTGCAGCTCGAGCTGAGCGACAACAGAATCTCAGGAGGCCTGGAGGTGTTGGCGGAGAAGTGTCCGAACCTCACGCACCTAAACCTGAGCGGCAACAAAATCAAAGATCTCGGCACAATAGAACCTCTGGTGAGTCGGGACTGCGCCCAGGAGCGGGATTCCTCCCCTCCCGGAGCCTTTGGAATTCTGCCGCTGCTCCAGGAGCGGGATTCCTCCTCTCCCGGAGCCTTTGGAATTCTGCCGCTGTCCCGGGAGCGGGATTCCTCCTCTCCCGGAGCCTTTGGAATTCCTGCCGCTGCTCCAGGAGCGGGATTCCTCCCCTCCCGGAGCCTTTGGAATTCCTGCCGCTGTCCCGGGAGCGGGATTCCTCCCTTCCCGGAGCCTTTGGAATTCCTGCCGCTGCTCCAGGAGCGGGATTCCTCCTCTCCCGGAGCCTTTGGAATTCCTGCCGCTGTCCCGGGAGCGGGATTCCTCCCTTCCCGGAGCCTTTGGAATTCCTGCCGCTGTCCCGGGAGCGGGATTCCTCCCCTCGCGGAGCCTTTGGAATTCCTGCCGCTGTCCCGGGAGCGGGATTCCTCCCTTCCCGGAGCCTTTGGAATTCCTGCCGCTGTCCCGGGAGCGGGATTCCTCCCCTCCCGGAGCCTTTGGAATTCCTGCCGCTGTCCCGGGAGCGGGATTCCTCCCTTCCCGGAGCCTTTGGAATTCCTGCCGCTGTCCCGGGAGCGGGATTCCTCCCCTCCCGGAGCCTTTGGAATTCCTGCCGCTGTCCCGGGAGCGGGATTCCTCCCCTCCCGGAGCCTTTGGAATTCCTGCCGCTGTCCCGGGAGCGGGATTCCTCCTCTCCCGGAGCCTTTGGAATTCCTGCCGCTGTCCCGGGAGCGGGATTCCTCCCCTCCCGGAGCCTTTGGAATTCCTGCCGCTGCTCCAGGAGCGGGATTCCTCCCTTCCCGGAGCCTTTGGAATTCCTGCCGCTGCTCCAGGAGCGGGATTCCTCCCTTCCCGGAGCCTTTGGAATTCCTGCCGCTGTCCCGGGAGCGGGATTCCTCCCCTCCCGGAGCCTTTGGAATTCCTGCCGCTGCTCCAGGAGCGGGATTCCTCCTCTCCCGGAGCCTTTGGAATTCCTGCCGCTGCTCCAGGAGCGGGATTCCTCCTCTCCCGGAGCCTTTGGAATTCCTGCCGCTGTCCCGGGAGCGGGATTCCTCCCCTCCCGGAGCCTTTGGAATTCTGCCGCTGTCCCGGGAGCGGGATTCCTCCCCTCCCGGAGCCTTTGGAATTCCTGCCGCTGTCCCGGGAGCGGGATTCCTCCCCTCCCGGAGCCTTTGGAATTCTGCCGCTGTCCCGGGAGCGGGATTCCTCCTCTCCCGGAGCCTTTGGAATTCCTGCCGCTGTCCCGGGAGCGGGATTCCTCCTCTCCCGGAGCCTTTGGAATTCTGCCGCTGTCCCGGGAGCGGGATTCCTCCCCTCCCGGAGCCTTTGGAATTCCTGCCGCTGCTCCAGGAGCGGGATTCCTCCCTTCCCGGAGCCTTTGGAATTCCTGCCGCTGTCCCGGGAGCGGGATTCCTCCCCTCCCGGAGCCTTTGGAATTCCTGCTTCTATCCCAGGTTGCTCCTTGGACACTTCCAGGGAATGTTGAACCTGTCCCAGAGCCTTTCCCTCTTATTCCATCCCGAAATCCTGGTTATTCCTGCCCCTCCTGCATCCCAAATCGTGGAGAGTTTTGCTCCCAGGAATGGGATTCATCCCATTCCAGACCCCTTGGAATTCCTGCTTCTATCCCGGGTTGCTCCTTGGGCACTTCCAGGGAATGTTGAACTTGTGCCTTTTCCCTGTTTCTCCATCCCGAAATCCCGGTTATTCCTGCAGCCCAAATCCCGGGGCGCTGGTTTTGCTCCCAGGAACGGGATTCCTCCCCTTCCTCCATCCCACGCTGCTCCTTGGACACTCCAGGGAATGTCCCTCCTGGAATCCTGGGATCCTCCCTCCCCGGGTTCCTTCCGGTATCCCGGCTGATCCCAAATCCCAAAATGCCCGTTCCCGCTGAGCCGCTGCTTCCCTCGAGTGGCTGCGGGGCCGGCCTGCCCCCTTCCCGGCGGGAATCCCCGCCGATTCCCGGGATCCCACCTCCAGGCTCCAGAATTCCCGCTAGAATCCTTCCAGGAGCAGCACGCGGGGAAGGCTGGAAGTGCTCCCAGTTTTCCCAGTATTTCCCGGCCTTTTTCCTGGAGAAGAGGCTCCTCAAGGGTTGATGTTTGATCAGCCTTGGCGCAACCAGCCGATTCCTTTGGGTTTCATTGTCAGGATTTCCCGGGCCCGTGGGCGGGGCAGAGCTGTTCTCCCGGAAACAATTCCACAAACCCCGCAGGAAGCGAATTCCCATTCCCGTGTCTTTCTTCCTTCTTCCAGAGGCTGAAATAAAATAATTCCAGTTTTTGAGCCTCTTTTGGCATTAGTCCAAGTGCTCCATTCCTGCTCCCGTCTGCGAGAATTCCTTTGGGATAATTCCCTGGACATCAGTTATTCCTGGCTCAGGATTGGGGACAATCCCCCGGTTATTCCTTTGGGTTTGGGAGCTGCATTCTCGCTTCCACCTGTGAGAATTCCTTTGGGATAATTCCCTGGACATCAGTTATTCCTGGTGCCTTTGGGATAATTCCCTGGACATCAGCCGTCCCTGGCTCAGGATTTGGGATAATTCCCCAATATTCCTTTGGGTTTGGGAGCTGCATTCTCGCTTCCACCTGTGAGAATTCCTTTGGGACAATTCCCTGGACATCAGCTGTCCCTGGCTCAGGATTTGGGATAATTCCCCAATATTCCTTTGGGTTTGGGAGCTCCCTTCTTGCTTCCATCTGTGAGAATTCCTTTGGGATAATTCCCTGGACATCAGCCGGTCCTGGCTCAGGATCTGGGATAATTCCCTGGACATCAGCCGGTCCTGGCTCAGGATCTGGGATAATTCCCTGGACATCAGTTATTCCCGGATCTGGCTTTGGGACAATGCCCCGGTTATTCCCTTGGGTTTGGGAGGCGCCGGAGCCCGGGCAGAGCCTTCCCCCACCCCAAGTCCCAACTCCAGCGGGATCCGACGCCCTCGGGAATCCCTGGAGCACGTTCCCTGCGGGCTCCTTCCCTTTGGAGGCAATTCCCTCTGGTTTTTCCGCCCCCCCCCCCCAGAAAAAGTTGGAAAACCTGAAGAGCTTAGACCTGTTCAACTGTGAGGTGACCAACCTGAACGACTACAGAGAAAACGTGTTCAAGCTGCTGCCGCAGCTGACGTACCTGGACGGCTACGACAGGGACGACAAGGAGGCGCCCGACTCCGACGCCGAGGGCTACGTCGAGGGCCTCGACGACGACGACGACGATGAGGACGGTACGGCCGGCGGGGGCAGGGGGGATATGGGGGAAAAGAGGGAATGGGGGGATATGGGGGGATATGGGGAATGGGAATGGGGGGATATGGGGGGATATGGGAATGGGGGGATATGGGGGGATATGGGGGGATATGGGGGGATATGGGGAATGGGGGGATATGGGGGGATATGGGGAATGGGAATGGGGGAATATGGGGGGATATGGGGAATGGGAATGGGGGGATGGGGAATGGGGGGATATGGGGGGATGGGGGAATATGGGGGGATATGGGGGGATATGGGGAATGGGAATGGGGGGATATGGGGAATGGGGGGATATGGGGAATGGGGGAATGGGGGGATATGGGGAATGGGGGAAAGGGGGAATGGGAATGGGGGAAAGGGGGATGGGGGAAATGGGGAATGGGAATGGGGGGATGGGGGAAAGGGGGAAAGGGGGAAAGGGGAATGGGGGGATGGGGGAAAGGGGAATGGGGGAATGGGGGAATGGGGGATGGGGAATGGGGGAAAAGGGGAAAGGGGTGAGGGAATGAGGGGAAGGAGTGAGAGGAGGAATGAGGGATTGAGGGGGAGGAATGATGGAATGAGGGGAATGGGGGAAAGGGGTGGGGGAATGAGGGAAAGGGGTCAGGGAGGGAATGAGGGAAAGGGATGAGGGAATGGAGTGAGGGAATGAAGAGAATGGGGGAAAGGAGGGAGGGAATGAGGGAAGGGAAGGCCCTGAGGGAATAAAGGGAAGGAGGGAGGGGAGGGAGTGAGGGAATGGGGGAAGGAATGGGGGAGTGAGGGAATGGGGGAAGGAATGGGGAGTGAGGGAATGGGGGAAGGCCCTGAGGGAATAAAGGGAAGGAGGGAGGGGATGAGGGAATGAGGGGAAGGAGCCTCGGTGTCCCAAAGGAATGAGGGGGAGGACCTCGGGGCCCGGAGGGAATGAGGGGAGGGAATTAGGGAATGGAGGGGAGGAAATCAGGGAATGGAGGGGAAGGAAATTAGGGAATGGAGGGGAGGGAAATTAGGGAATGGAGGGGAAGGAAATTAGGGAATGGAGGGGAGGAAATTAGGGAATGGAGGGGAAGGAAATTAGGGAATGGAGGGGAAGGAAATTAGGGAATGGAGGGGAAGGAAATTAGGGAATGGAGGGGAAGGAAATTAGGGAATGGAGGGGAGGGAAATGGAGGGATGGAGGGGAGGAAACGGAGGGCAAGGACCTCATTGTCCCGAGGGAACGGTGGGACGGGGACCCGCGTGTCCTTCGGGAAGGAGGGCAAAGGCCCGGCGGAAGGAAAGGCGGGGAGCGACCTCGGCCTCCCGGAGCGGCGGCGGGAAAGCGAACCCCGGAGCGCCCAAAAAAGCCCCGCGGGAAGGTCGGGAAGGAGCTGAAAGGAGCAACTTCCCCAGTTTTATCCCTAGTGAAGGAGCGGGAGGACAAGGAGGCGCCGGATTCCGACGCCGAGGGATACGTGGAGGGGCTGGACGACGACGAGGAGGACGAGGACGGTGCGTGGGCTGCCGCGATCCGGCCGGGAAAAACGAGAAACCCGGGGAGAATTCCTCCCTCGGGGAACGCAGGGGGACGGAGCGGCGAGGGAGGGAGGGATTGGAATGGGGGGGAAAAGCCGGCAGGAATTCGGGGAGCTGCTGCGCTCCAATGCCAGCTCTGGCCACGGCCTGGGGCAGCCATCCCGGGGAATTCCCTTCTCCCCGAAATTCCCGGGGAATTCCCTTCTCCCCGAAATCCCGGGGAATTCCCTTCTCCCCGCCATCCCGGGGAATTCCCTTCTCCCGGCCATCCCGGGGAATTCCCTTCTCCCCGCCATCCCGGGGAATTCCCTTCTCCCGGCAATCCCGGGGAATTCCCTTCTCCCCCCAATCCCGGGGAATTCCCTTCTCCCCGCCATCCCGGGGAATTCCCTTCTCCCCGCCATCCCGGGGAATTCCCTTCTCCCCGAAATCCCGGGGAATTCCCTTCTCCACCCAAATCCCGGGGAATTCCCTTCTCCCCGAAATTCCCGGGGAATTCCCTTCTCCCCGAAATCCCGGGGAATTCCCTTCTCCCCCCAATCCCGGGGAATTCCTTCTCCCCGAAATTCCCGGGGAATTCCCTTCTCCCCGCTATCCCGGGGAATTCCCTTCTCCCCGCAATCCCGGGGAATTCCCTTCTCCCCGCCATCCCGGGGAATTCCCTTCTCCCCCCAATCCCGGGGAATTCCCTTCTCCCTGAAATCCCAGGGAATTCCCTTCTCCCCCCAATCCCGGGGAATTCCCTTCTCCCCGAAATTCCCGGGGAATTCCCTTCTCCCCGCAATCCCGGGGAATTCCCTTCTCCCCCCAGTCCCGGGGAATTCCCTTCTCCCCGAAATCCCGGGGAATTCCCTTCTCCCCGAAATCCCGGGGAATTCCCTTCTCCCGGCCATCCCGGGGAATTCCCTTCTCCCCGAAATCCCGGGGAATTCCCTTCTCCCGGCCATCCCGGGGAATTCCCTTCTCCCCGAAATCCCGGGGAATTCCCTTCTCCCCGAAATCCCGGGGAATTCCCTTCTCCCCGCCATCCCGGGGAATTCCCTTCTCCCGGCAATCCCGGGGAATTCCCTTCTCCCCGCCATCCCGGGGAATTCCCTTCTCCCCGCCATCCCGGGGAATTCCCTTCTCCCCGCCATCCCAGGGAATTCCCTTCTCCCTGAAATCCCAGGGAATTCCCTTCTCCCCCCAATCCCGGGGAATTCCCTTCTCCCGGCCATCCTGGGGAATTCCCTTCTCCCCCCAATCCCGGGGAATTCCTTCTCCCCCCAATCCTGGGGAATTCCCTTCTCCCCCCAATCCCGGGGAATTCCCTTCTCCCGGCCATCCCGGGGAATTCCCTTCTCCCCCCAGTCCCGGGGAATTCCCTTCTCCCCGAAATCCCGGGGAATTCCCTTCTCCCCGAAATCCCGGGGAATTCCCTTCTCCCCCCAATCCCGGGGAATTCCCTTCTCCCGGCCATCCCGGGGAATTCCCTTCTCCCCCCAGTCCCGGGGAATTCCCTTCTCCCCGAAATCCCGGGGAATTCCCTTCTCCCCGAAATCCCGGGGAATTCCCTTCTCCCCCCAATCCCGGGGAATTCCCTTCTCCCGGCCATCCTGGGGAATTCCCTTCTCCCCCCAATCCCGGGGAATTCCTTCTCCCCCCAATCCTGGGGAATTCCCTTCTCCCCCCAATCCCGGGGAATTCCCTTCTCCCGGCCATCCCGGGGAATTTGCTGGGTTCTCCCATCCCAGCAGAAGCAGGAAAAGCTGGATGCGCCGCGCTTTTCCCCGGGAATGCTGAAGGCTCCTGGAGAACGTGGGAAAAGCGCCAGGGGTTTGGCACTTCCCGCTTTTCTGTTGGAATTTTGGGGAGGGGTGGTCTCTTTTTTGGGAATCGCCTGGAAGGCTGGGATTCTGTGTCCTGGGGCTGGGTGGAAAGTTCTGCTCCTGCATTCCTGGGAAAGGAGGGGTTTCCTGGGAATTTGGGGGCGTTTTTATAGCAATTCCTGTGGGTTTTTTCCATGAGATTTCCAGGGATTTGGCCGCGCTGGAGCCACAAAAATTCCCCCAAAAAATTTTCCTAAAAACCACAGAAAACTCCCCCCCAAATAATAATAATAATAAAAATTCCCCAAAAACCCTAAAATTCCCTCCCAAATTCCGGGAAAACTGGGGTGGGTTCACAGCTCTGAACTCATCCCGAAAAATCCAACGTTCCCAAAACAACCCCAACGTTTGGTCGCCGTTTACGCAGAGGGAATTCCCAAAGTGGGGAAAAATTGGGCAAAGGGGCTGGAAATGGCAGAATTCCCCCCCAAAATAATCCCGTGGATCTGGCTGCCATTCCTGAAAAAAAAATCACGGATTTGGGAGAAGATTCCTGCCGGTCCTGCGCTCTCCGTGTGGCATTCCCGGCGCGCTTCCCGGATTTTTGGGGGTGGAATTGTTCGGCAGCCGCCATTTTTTCCCTGGGTTTTTGGCGGTCGTTTTTCCAGAGGAGGAATACGACGACGACGCTCAGGTAGTGGAGGACGAGGAGGAGGAGGACGAGGAGGAGGAAGGGGAGGAGGAGGACGTGAGCGGGGAGGAGGAGGTGAGCCCTGGGATTCCGCCCGGGAATGGGCGCGCGGGGGGGGAAAAATGGGAATGGGGGGAAAAATGGGAATGAGGAAAAATGGGATTGAGGGGGGAAAAATGGGATTGGGGGGGAAAAATGGGATTGGGGGGAAATGGGAATGAGGGGAAATGGGAATGAGGGGGAAATGGGAATGGGGGGGGAAAAATGGGATTGGGGGGAAATGGGAATGGAGGGGGAAATGGGAATGAGGGGAAATGGGAATGAGGGGAAATGGGAATGAGGAGAAATGGGAATGGGGGAAAAGGGGAATGGGGGGGAAAAAATGGGAATGAGGGGAAATGGGAATGGAGAGGGGGAAAATGGGATAGGGGGGAAATGGGATTGAGGGGGAATGGGAATGGAGGGGGGGAGAAATGGGAATGAGGGGGAAAATGGGATTGGGGGGAGAAATGGGATGGAGAGGAAAATGGGATTGGGGGGGGGGGAATGGGAATGAGGGGGGGAAATGGGAATGGAGAGGAAAATGGGATTGTGGAAAAGAATGGGATTGTGTGAGGGGAAAATGGGATGGGAGGAAGGAAAATGGGAATGAGGGGAAATGGGAATGGAGGAGGGAATGGGGAAACGGGATTCCAGGAAGCTGTTTCCCCTCTCCCGCCCCTCTGGAATGTTCCTGAGCCGCCTCCGGCCCACGCCGGATAAATCCGGCTTCTCCCATCAATCCCGCTTTTCCTAAACTCGGGAAGGCCCCGTTCCCACATTTCCCACATTCCCAGAGCTCAGGGAACGACTCCCTGGGATTTCCCCGCCCGCAATTCCCTAAAAATCGGGAATTCTCATCCCGGTTTTTTCCCCTGGAATTCCAGGAGGATGAGGAAGGCTACAACGACGGCGAGGTGGACGACGAGGAGGACGACGAGGAGCCCGGTGGGCAGCCAATCCCGCTTTTCCTTGGGAAAACCCCGATCCCGCTTTTCCTTGGGAAAACCCCGATCCCGCTTTTCCTTGGGAAAACCCCGACCCCGCTTTTCCTTGGGAAAACCCCGACCCCGCTTTTCCTTGGGAAAACCCCGATCCCGCTTTTCCTTGGGAAAATCCCGACCCCGCTTTTCCTTGGGAAAACCCCGACCCCGCTTTTCCTTGGGAAAACCCCGACCCCGCTTTTCCTTGGGAAAACCCCGACCCCGCTTTTCCTTGGGAAAACCCCGATCCCGCTTTTCCTTGGGAAAATCCCGACCCCGCTTTTCCTCGGGAAAACCCCGACCCCGCTTTTCCTTGGGAAAACCCCGATCTCGCTTTTCCCTGGGATGAACCCCCAATCCCGCTTTTCCTTTGGGAACACCCCGATCCCGCTTTTCCTTTGGGAACATCCCGATCCCGCTTTTCCCTGGGATGAACCCCCAATCCCGCTTTTCCCTGGGATAAACCCCCAATCCCGCTTTTCCCTGGGCTGAACCCCCGATCCCGCTTTTCCCTGGGATGAACCCCCAATCCCGCTTTTCCTTTGGGAACACCCCAATCCCGCTTTTCCTTTGGGAACACCCCGCTCCCGCTTTTCCTTTGGGAACACCCCGCTCCCGCTTTTCCTTTGGGAACACCCCGCTCCCGCTTTTCCCCGGGCTGGAGCGGTCGGCGCGGCGCCGCGGGACTCTTGGGAATTCTCGGCGCTTTTCCAGAGGAGGGGCGGGGCCAGAAGAGGAAACGGGATGCCGAGGACGAGGGCGACGACGACGACTGAGCGCGGGGGGGGCCGCGCTCCCCGCCCGCGCCGCCCCGCGCCCGCCGCGTTCCCCCCGTGATCTGACTGCTCTTATCCCGCCATTCCCCCTTCTCCCGCTCCCTTTGGATTTGCCTTTTCTTTTCCTGGTTTCGGTTGTTTTTTTTTTTTTTTCCGGTTTCGGTTTTTTTGGGGGGTTTTTATTTTTTTGGGGTTTTTTTTTTTTTTTTTCCGGATTGTAACGTTGCCGTGGGAACCGAGCGAGGGTGGGAAGGGAATAAAATCCTATTTTTACTGCCGCTCCTCCTCCGATTCTTTGGGAATTTTGGGGGTTTTTTTTCCCAGCCTCGGATCCGTTGGTTTGGTTTTTCCCTTCAATCCTCCCTCCTCCGGATCCGGATCCGGCCGGTTGGGAATTCTCGGAGCTCCGGATTCCTCCGGGAGGAGAACGACCCGAGTTGAAATCCACCGACGGGCCGGGATTTTCCCACCGCTGCCATTCCCAAAAATCCCAATTTTTTTTTTGGGTTCGGTTTTTTTTCCCAGGACCGGCGGCCGGGCCTCTTCCCTGGGTTGGTTTTTATTTTATTTTATTATTTTTTTGGGAATGCTGCCGCTTCCAGCCGGATTCTCCCACCTTCGGGAATTCCCTCTGTGCAAATAGGGACCAAACACAGGGTGGGGGAGGGGGGGTTGTTTTTCCGGGAATGTTGGATTGTTTGGGATGGGTCCTCTCCTGCCCTTCCCGGTTTTCCTTTCCTTCGGGAGGGAATTTTACGGGTTTTTGGGAATTTTTTATTATTATTATTATTTTTTTGGGGGGGAGGGGAGTTTGCTGGGGGGTTTTTTAGGAGATTTTTTGTTTTGGGAATTCTTGGGAATTTTCGTGGCCAAACCTCTGGAAATGGCAGGAATGGAAATAAAAAAAAAAAAAAAGGGAATCTCTATAAAAAAATTTCCCCCAAATTTCCCAACCTTGGAATAAACCGACTCCTTCCGCCTTTCCCAATCAGCTCCCTCGGGAATTTCCACCCCCTGATCCAGGAAAAAACCACTTGGAAAATCCCGGAAAAAGCCAGGGAATTCCAGGAGAAACGCCTGGAAATTCCTCGGAAATTCCTGAAAATTTCTATTTTCTTACCTTGTGCGAGGCAAGGGAAAAAAAAAAATCAAATCCCTTTGGAAGTGACTTGGATTTCCTGGGAAAGCTTCCGTGCGCAGAAATCCAGCGCCTCCAGGGTTTTTTGGGAATGTTGGGGGGGGGGGGCAGAGCCACCTTTGGAGTTTTTTGTCTGTTTGGCTTTGAGGAGTTTCAATCAAAGCTTTTGATACAAATCCCGCCTCTGGAATTCTTTCCGGGAGGGTGGAAAAAACGAGGAATGGCAGATCTGGAAAAGCGGGAATTCCCAGATCTTTTTAACGACCTGAAAAACCAGGAATTGCAGCCCTGGAAAAGCGAGAATTCCCAGATTTTTAACACTTTTGGCTCCCTAAAAAAACAGGAATTGCAGCCCTGGAGAAGCGAGAATTCCCAGATTTTTAGCACTTTTGCCTCCCTAAAAACCCAGGAACTGCAGCCCTGGAGAAGCGGGAATTCCCAGACCTTTTAAACTCCCTAAAAACCCAGGAACTGCAGCCCTGGAGAAGCGGGAATTCCCAGACCTTTTAAACTCCCTAAAAACCCAGGAACTGCAGCCCTGGAGAAGCGGGAATTCCCAGACCTTTTAAACTCCCTAAAAACCCAGGAACTGCAGCCCTGGAGAAGCGGAAATTCCCGGGCTTTCAGCGCCTTTGGCTCCCTCAAACCCTTCGGCTGAAGCCCGGGGCGAGGCCGGCCTTGAGCGGAAGGCCCTGGAATGTTTTCCTGCGGGAATTCCGGGGGGTTATCCCAGGAACCCTCGGCGCCTGGGCCCGGGGAAGGCGCTCTCCCGCCTTCGGCAAGGGGGAGCCTCAGCCGAGTCTCCGTCCCCGCGGCACGGGGCGCCGGGACGAGGATCCACGCCGCCCGCGCGCGCGCGCGCGCCCGCGTCCCGCCCGCAATTCCCGCCCGGAATTCCCGCCCAGCCCGGGACGGAGAAGGAGGAGCGCGACGGCGGCTCCGGGCTCCGCCGAGGACGGTTTATTCCATCGCTTCCCGCGGGAGCAGAAGGGATCGGGAAGGAGCGCGACGGCGGCTCCGGGCTCCGCCGAGGAGGGTTTATTCCATCGCTTCCCGCGGGAGCGGAAGGGATCGGGAAGGAGCGCGCGGGGAGCGCCGGGGGGGCGGCCGGGCCTGAGGCGGGGACCGGGATCCCGCGGCCGCGCTCGGAGCCGCTCCCGGGGCGCCGGCGAAGGCGGCCGGCAAAGGCGGGACAGCGGGCCGCGCCCGCGTCCCCCGGGATCCGCCCCGGGATCTGCCCCGGGATCCGCCCTGGGATCCGCCCTGGGATCCACCCCGGGATCCACCCCGGGATCCACCCTGGGATCTGCCCTCGGGATCCGCCCCGGGATCCACCCTTGGGATCCACCCCGGGATCTGCCCTGGGATCCGCCCCGGGATCCGCCCTCGGAATCTACCCCGGGATCTGCCCTCGGGATCCGCCCCCAGGATCTGCTCCTTGGGATCCGTTCCTTGAGATCCATCCCACAAGGTCCATTCATTGGAATCCATCCCTCGGGATCCATCCCTGAGGATCCATTCTTTGGGATCCATCCCTCGGGATCCATCCCTGGGCCAGAGCCCCCAGGAGCATCCTGGGCTCCCACTGTGGGAAGAATCCCAATTTCCCACCATGGGAAGGATCCTGTCCTGCTCCCATGGGATGGATCCCAGTTTCCCATCGTGGGGATGATCCCAGTTTTCCAGCACAGGAATGATCCCAAGTTCCCACCATGGAAAGGATCCCAGTTTCCCAGTTTCCCAGCAGGGGAACAATCCCAGTTTCCCAGCACAGGATGGATCCCAGTTTCCCAGTTTCCCATCACTGGAATGATCCCAGTTTCCCAGTTTCCCATGACTGGAAGGATCCCAGTTTCCCATCACTGGAAGGATCCCAGTTTCCCATCACTGGAAGGATCCCAGTTTCCCATCACTGGACTGATCCCAGTTTCCCATCACTGGAAGGATCCCAGTTTCCCGGTTTCCCATCACTGGAAGGATCCCAGTTTCCCATCACTGGAAGGATCCCAGTTTCCCAGCACAGGATGGATCCCAGTTTCCCAGTCTCCCAGCAGGGGAATGATCCCAGTTTCCCATCACTGGACTGATCCCAGTTTCCCATCACTGGAAGGATCCCAGTTTCGCGGTCTCCCAGCAGGGGAGGGATCCCGGCTCCCCGGGAGCAGGCGATCCCCCTTTGGCGATCCCGCCCTCCCCACCTCCCGCCCCCTCTGGCGCCGCTCCCGCTGTCCCGCTGGTTTTGCGTTGGGAAAACCCCCCAAACAACCCCAAAAACGAACAGCGAGGGAGCTGGGGCGCTTTCCCGGGAATCCGCCCCGGGCCCGGCTCATCCCGGCGGGCCGGACGCGGCTCCGGCTCGCCGGGAGCCTCCAGCTTCCCCAGGCATCGGGTTAGAGCGGGATTAGTGCCGGACGGGACGCGCACGACGTGATTCCAGGCCCTGGGCGGGTGCCGGGATTCCGTTGCGGGGTGAGTGGATCCAAGGAATCGGGGGGAGTAGAAACGAAGGGATTTCCCTTAGAAAACGTCCCCGGAGTTCAATTGTTCTTGGGGCTGTTCCGGAAGTTCTTTAATTCCAGCTGCAGCTGCCGGATCCGAACGTCCTTCTGCGACAGCTCGTCCTTCAGCCGCCGGATCTCGTCCTGCTGCCGGAAGAACATCCGCAGCAGCTGGAAAACAGGGACGGGGGCGGGGAAGGGACAGAGCCGCTGGGATCACGCCGGCCCCGTCCCGGGATTTTGCCTCCTGCCGGTCCCAGATCCGTGACTCGGCTGATCTTGGGGACAAATGGTGGATTCCAACTGAAGGCTGGGAGAATCTGAGGGGATTCTGGGGGGGAATTCCTGGCTGGGAGGGTGGGGAGGGGCTGCGATGGGATTCCCAGGGAAACCCCTGGATCCCTGGAAGTGTCCAAGGCCGGGCTGGAGCAGACTGGGATAGTGGGAGGTGTCCCTGGAAAAGGCGCCCGCCATGGGAGAGGGTCGTGGGATGGATCCCGGGATCCGAACCCCCTGGGGTGGATCCCACATTCCCACCATGGGATGGATCCCACATTCCCACCATGGGAAAGGGTCGTGGGATGGATCCCGGGATCCGATCCCCCTGGGGTGGATCCCACATTCCCACCATGGGATGGATCCCACATTCCCACCATGGGAAAGGGTCGTGGGATGGATCCCGGGATCCGATCCCCCTGGGGTGGATCCCACATTCCCACCATGGGATGGATCCCACATTCCCACCATGGGAGAGGGTCGTGGGATGGATCCTGGGATCCGATCCCCCTGGGGTGGATCCCACATTCCCACCATGGGATGGATCCCACATTCCCACCATGGGAAAGGGTTGTGAGATGGATCCTGGGCTCCCATCCCTGGAGGGATCCCACGCTCCCACCTCCACTGGGATGGAGAGCGATGCCATTCCAGGTTGATCCCACAGATCCCATTCCCGCTCCCATTCCTGCTCCCACTCCCGCTCCCGCTCCCGCTCCCGCTCCCATTCCCGCTCCCGGGCTGCCCCACCTCGTTCTCCGTGCGGGG